>NW_026864494.1:0-16988 GCF_026571515.1 Ruditapes philippinarum | reverse complement strand
AAGGGAAATTATGATTATTGTAGAAAATGAAAGACTATTCTAGAAACTTTTTAGCTTGATATATATAGGAGACATTTTTCTTTCGTATTACCTTTTAAGTCATCAGTGATCTTTTAAGTCATCAATATATTTGGAGTATTATTCAACTTGGAAATTAAGTGATTTATTGGAGCTTGGATTATTTTGAAATAGTTAAAATTATTCTTGTGGATTTTATTGTGGGAATTTATTCTAAAGTGTTCTTGGATTTTACTTGAATTTAAATGTGCTATTCAAAAAAGGATCATTCCAGGATCAGACTAGACATTTGTGATTTCATTTAATTTGGACTTCAGGTATTTGTACACATAATTTGTTGTTTTAATTTCTTTAATATTTTTTTTCTGTAATAAATTTGTTATTGTTACAAGTTTGTTGCTGGCTTTTCTTTCTCGTTACGCCTGGCTCGTAACACAGTCTATGCAACACATGGTTAATAACGTGATTACAATGGATTTCCAGTGATGCTAATCCGGGCAAGCTCTGTTTTAGTCATTGTGATTGTGTTCAGAACAAATACATAACTCTTTCAGTCTAAGCCTTCTTTTACTTCTGCCAATAGATTATCGATGAAAGAGATATAATATTATTCTACATGTTTCTTTCACAGTATCTGCTGCAAGACAAGGTCGTTGAATTGAAAATGCTTAGCAACAAATCTTTTCAGGTGACTGGAATATCTTTTTTTGCATATTGAGATTCACAGTTGTCTTCAACACCTGATTGTTAGTGTAAAGCATATAATATATTTATTTTAGAAAGTAACTTACAAAGCAAAAAGTACAGTTATACTTTATCATATTCCAGTTTATTCCTGTATTTCGTAAATATTATAAATGAAATATTTAGAAACATTGCTGAAATAAAATGCGTATTTTCCTTTTCCGTATTGTCACTATAAATTCACTGGTATCTTGCCTTACTATTTTTTTTTTTAAATTCAACCCTTACACAAAACCTAATGGGATGTCTTTCGGATCGTTTTTTTAAAAAAGAAGAAAAAAGTATATAATGAACAGAAAACATGAGTTTTGAATATGAATATGAATATTGAGTGTGTCGGGGGCCGCGTCCTGTGAACGTTGCCTTTGCCTTGTTGATCTTTATTCTTGTTTTTTTTTACTCTAAATACAGGATCTATTTTATATCAAGGTATGAAAATTATCATGTTTTACTGGTGTCGACCACCAACCATAAGATATTTGTTTTCATATTCTATGAAAATAAATCCAGTATTTATTGAAAAAAACTTGAATCTTCTCTACATTTATACTGATTTATACATATTGTCCTTTAACAGTGTATATTATATCGTTTTTATACTGATATTAACATTGTGTTATATTTCAACAAGGAGAAAGCAACGCCATCGAAGGTAAAATTTCTACGATAAGTTTACCATACTGTTAGAGCTTTATTTATTTCTAGTTTGCATGATAAAAATTCAGTTTCGATGTGTCATTACTAATTGTAATTTAGATGTGTCATTTCTCATTGAATGTTTATTTGGACTTTTTAATTAACATTAAGTCAAGTATTTCAGTACCGTCCAAACAAAATCAAGTTTGTTTTATTTAGCATGTTATTACAGTTAAATTTTAAAACATGTGTAGTCTTTGTAAGATATACCAGTATTCGTGCACTAAATCATATAGAGTTTATATTTTATGTTCTTCTAGGTACACGGTCGCCATCACCGTGTAATATTTTAGAAGGTATTGACAGGTAAAAAATATTATATTATGCATGAACAATTTTTTACATGAAAAAAGAAAGATTTAAACAAAACTCCTATTTTAGACCGTTTAGTGCCTCCTTCAACATGTAACAACAATGTGGTATAAAAACTAATAACTTTTTTATCAGTTAATTATTAGGTATATAAGAAGAAGAAGAATCTTTATTTTGCAAATTAACTCTCAAAAGAGTCATGTACAAGCATTCATGATATATACAATTAAATGTATGCATAAGTAAATAACTAATTATATAGCAAGATGACGTGACTGCAAGTATTTCTTTTCTTTCATTATTAATGGTTACCATTGATTATATATTCAATTTACAAGTTATTTACTTTTTGAGAGATTCTACATTCAAATATATAATAATTAGAAATACTTCGTGTATGTATTAAACTTGCAATCTCGGAAGAGACATTGTCAGCATCTATTACATAGTATACTTTAAATTTTCTTCCATACACTGGTCTTTGTAGTACATTTACTAATCTAAGCTATATGGTTTTGATTTATTGCAATAGTAATATGGCACACAATATTGAAATTATACAAACAAAACAAAACAAATGTTAATTCTAAACTATACTTTTGAACACATATAATGCTTCAAACTTGATACAGGTAAGACCAGTGTATGATTTGAAACTTACAAATTTATAGCCTTTATAATCATCGTGTTACATAACCTATTATACATATAATACACAAAAATAAATTGCAATGTATCAATCATACATTTATATACAATTACATGACAGCTAATATTCGTACATTACACATATAGCAGTACAATACAATGTGTCAACTAACTTCTTTGTACGTTCGCATGGGGCTAGATATTCGCATAAAACATATTATAGAACTTTAAATATAAACATTTTTGTACCTTTACACGAGAATTGTTTGTAACTGTTGTCAAACATGGAAGGCTGGCTATATAAACATAGCTAAATTTCTAATATCATGTGCATTATCGCTTGTTACACAGGCTGTCCAGCGTCCCTAAAATTCCTAAAAAATCCTAATTTTTTTTCAGTTTGGCTAAAATTCCTAAAAAAATGAAAAATTCAAAGGGAATTCCTAAAAAAGCCCTATTATTTCACTTAAATTCCTATTTTTTTAGCTCGACTATTCGAAGAATATGAGAGCTATTGTAGTCGCCCCGGCGTCGGCGTCAGCGTCCGCGTCGGCGTCTGCGTTGGTTGAAGTTTTTTGTAAAGTCAAATATCTCAATTATTGCTCGAGATATTCAACTGAAACTTACAATACTTACTTATAGTAACAAGGTACATCAGTTTGACAAGTTGGATAACTCTGCCTACAATATTGACAGAATTATGCCCCTTTTTAACTTAGAAATTTTGGTTAAAGTTTTTTGTAAAGTCAAATATCTCAATTATTGCTTGAGATATTCAATTGAAATTTAAAATACTTATTTATAGTAACAAGGTACATCAGATTGACAAGTTGGATAACTCTGCCTACAATATTGACAGAATTATGCCCCTTTGGAACTTAGAAATTTTGGTTAAAGTTTTTTTGTAAAGTCAAATAACTCAATTATTGCTTGAGATATTCAATTGAAATTTAAAATACTTTTTTATAGTAACAATGAACATCAGTTTGCAAAATTGCATAACTCTGCCTGCAATATTTGCAGAATTATTTGCCCTTTGAAACTTAAATATTTTGGTTAAAGGTTAAAGGTCTTCAAAGATATTTACTTGAAACTTTACACATGCACTTAGGGTCATAATTGGAGGGTCATAATTGTATGTCACTGACCAAGTTCCTTAACTCTATCTTGCATTAAGGCTGATTCATATCCCCTTTTCTACTTAGTCTCTTGGTTAATGTTTACATGCAAGTTTTACATATCTCAATAACTATTAAAGATATTTATTTAAAACTTCACATATGCATTTAGGGTCATAATTGTAGGTCACTGACAAAGATCCATAATTCTATCTTGCATTTAGGCTGATTTGTCTCCCCTTTTTCAACTTAGAAATTCATGGTAAAGTTTTGCTTGTAAGCTGTTATCTCAATAACTACTGAAGGGTTTGTGCCATTTTTGGGACAATTTTATGCATTCATAATAATAAAGCAGTGATTTACTTGATAAAACATCTTAATAACAAGCCTTTATACCTTTTCTGTCAAATTTATGTATTCATAGGTAATTAGTATTATTATACTCAATAAAACACCCTTGTGACATTACCTTCCGAATAGTCAAGCCAATACTGTATAATTAGACTCTCTCTAAGGCCTATAACATGAATTTATAAACAAAAATTAGCCCTTTTGTGAACTTAAAAAATTTAACATTATCAAGGCTCTTTTACTATCAAGCACTTAGAATAGTCGAGCGTGCTGTCCTCCCGACAGCTCTTGTTATCTTTTGTGATAAACATATCGCGAAACAAACATGTTTCAATCACAACCTAAATTCGAACAGTCAGTGGAGCTGATGTCATGTCTGACTAAATTGCATAAAGTCACATGTTGTATTTACTTCAACTCCTGCAGAAATGTACTTGATAAATTGTCAGATGTTATCAGAAAAATAATAAGAAACTGTTTGTTTTAAATGGAACAATGAAAATTGTCTGACTTTGACTATATCAAAATTGTCACCTGTTTAAAATTTTGATAAAAAAATTTCCAAAAAAAAATTTCCAAGGAAGTTACAATTTTTTTTGGCTACAGAGTTATACCATTTACCTCAGTCTTAGGTGTATTCAAAGCAACTATTTACACGATGAACCACTAAATTTCATCAAACTTTATGTAGGGGTCCTTATTAATAAAATCTTAATTTGTAATCAAGTTATTTTCAAGTGATGACTGTATAACAGATCTTTTGCAAGTGATACCAGCTGGTAGATCTAGACAAGTTTCAATATTTGCTAATTATAAAGTGGGTAAAGTAAACTGGCAGTAATGATTGGATGCTTTTACCATATTGCTACCTAATTAGCATACTAAGGAGTGACACCTTCAGCTACCCTTTTTGTACACATTAACATGTTCTGAACATATAGTGTAAGTTTTTTAAAATTTGGAAAAAAACTGTTGAAAATCATTGAAAAAAGTGATACGGTTGTGAAATTTTCTACAATTTTTAGTAGCCTGATTTATCTTGAACAAATTCTTCATAGGAATATATACCCTGCTGTTTTAATATTCCTGGGAATGACTTGAGTGGGTCATGTCGTTTTTATTGTTTTTTAAGAAAGATCAAGACTTGTTGAAAATGTACCAACCTTAAAATGAATAAATGTTGAAAATGCATTTATAGCTAAAATAAATTTAAAGCATTATTTCCCCTTCCATTTATTATTGGCTAATCATAGCTTAACTAATTGAATATATATGTTGTTCCGGTAAACTTATAACTTTGAAAATGTTTTCATTCTAGTTATGTTTTAATGTAGTTTTTCGGCTCTTTTTAAAGGCAGTTGACCAGTGAATCCATTTCTTCACTGGTGACTATGGAATACTGGTAACACCTCTACTATAACCGAACTAGAACATTATTTGTGAGTTACTTTTGTGTCAAATATGCAAAGTTGAGTCCATATTATGGTCTTTTGAGACCATAATTTAGTAATAAATTCCAAATTTTAGCCCTTAAATTTCTGTTATTTACCCTAAAATTCCTAATTTTAGCCCTAAAATTTCTTAAAAATTGCCCTAAAATTTGCCCTAATTTTTTGTCAGTAGGTGCTGGACAGCCTGATTGTAATCAACTGAACAAATTTAAACATGCTAGGAAACCTCCAGTAATATTTCTTTTTTTATATACACACATGCATATTGTTAGTTATAATAAGATCATAGAAAATTCATTTCGATTTTTACTTTCATAGTAAGCAATATTGTAAACATCATTATCAATCCAGCATTGCCTATTCAAACATGATTCAATTGCAATTCAAGTGACCATTTTAGATTCCTTACTCAAATACAAGCCATCCTTTTCGACATTTACAGCGATATGCAAGTTGGGCAAGTTTACAAACTAAAAGTGACCACGAAATCTACCAGACATGATTACCTCACATGGTGTCGAATTTCTACAGATGAGTTATTAGTAGCTGACCGAATAAACAAAAGAGGTATCAAATTCGACAGCCAGTTCAAATTAGTATCGTGTCTACGTCTCAATGATTTGCCATTCAATATCTGTTACATACATGATAGGGAACTTGCAGCACTTCTTCTTGATACAGAAATAGTCTTCCTAGACGTAAAGGATGGCATGAAAATCATGTTTTCAGTAGAAAAAAACCACAACTGCGTAGGAATGCACTATCATGCTGATCAGTTGTATATGATTGACTCTAACACTGTCTATGTTTACGATCTGGAAGGTAATATGCAACGTGTTTTGTACACCAACAAAGCTGAAAACAATGCTTTTAGGAATCTTACACTTGGCAAAGACAATCAACTTATCTACATTACTTGCCTCTATAACGGCCTTATTACAATTGACATGTCTGGAAACCTCATCGGAACATATAAAGATTCTGACTATTGGAGTGCATGGGGAGTGAGTGTTGATGAGGCTGGAAATGTCCTAGTATGCGGCTATACTTCGCAAATTATTGTTCGGTTATGTTCGGATGGCCAGAGAAAGGTTAATGATATAGATAACAAATCAGAGGAAGAAGTAACAGTGACAACGTTGTTCTTTGACAAACAGACAGGTTTGCTACTAGCTTCAGGATCGTCAGGGAGCATTAATGTTTTAAAGTTGTAGTATGGTATCCGCCATATTGGAATCATACATGTCGGCTTAGAAATATAACTTTGTCTTATTTCTCTTATGAACAGTTATAAGATATATAGTTTAAAATGAAGCCAATGTTTTATTTTGTATTTTACTTTGCAGTGTCAGTTTTGATAGACCAATAAATCAATGCTTTCCACCAACAGTTCTTCCTCATTTGAACAAAAGCCTGCATGATTAATTAATTGGTCCCTTTTAATGAATTCCATAGAATAAAGTACCCATTTCCCTTCATTTCTAGTATAAGAATATATTTCGTATACATTGACGGTTGATATGTACGCATCTCAAAAGATTGGGTTTACATGTATATGAACATCTATTTGCAGGAAAATATAACACCGGTTTATTTTCTATAAAGTTAATAAAGTCATAATTTGCATCAATAAAGGGGTTTCCATCAAGTAGGAATTTAGAGCAAGCATCTGCATTCAAATGATTAACTGAAAAATACGTTCCTACGGGAACAATAAAATTGTCAAATTACCCAAACAAAATCACTTGAAGAATGATGCTCGTAAATAGTGAAAACAACAAAATTTATTATGAAAATTGCAGAGTTTGTTAAATTGAGTATGCTAGGAGAAATAATGTAGATGTGCAACATATCTTATGTTCTCTATGTTATTAACGGGAAAAATGTCCAGTCTAGGCAACACATGGTTAATAACGTGATTACAATGGATTTCCAGTGATGCTAATCCGGGCAAGCTCTGTTTTAGTCATTGTGATTGTGTTCAGGGGTAGGTTTTGAATCTTCTAAGGCCGCTGAATGAATATTCAGCCACTGATTTTGAGGTAGGCATTGTTATGAGTACTTTCAACATGGTTGGTACACAATTGGAAGAGCCAAGTGACTTGAATCCCCATTATTTGTTTTGATATCGGCGCTCTGGGATAAATGATGTTTCCATACCAAGTGCTTACTGTTTCCATTTCAATTAAATTAAGTATATGTGAAACAAATATATAACTCTTTCAATCTTAGCCTTCTTTTTCTTCTGCCAATAGATTATCGATGAAAGAGATATAATATTATTCTACAGGTTTCTTTCACAGTATCTGCTTCAAGACAAGGTCGTTGCATTGAAAATGCTAAACAATAAATCTTTGTTGGGTGACTGGAATATCTTTTTTGCTTATTGAGATTCACAGTTGTCTTCCACACCTGATTGTTTGAGTCAATGCCATCACTCATCTCGGCGATGGTACAATTACATGTTCTGACATTGAATTTTTGTTCTTTAATAGTAGATCACTCTTTACATACGAGTATTATAACATGTATCATGTTTTTGTTTAGCATGATGGCTGTTCGGTTTGTACATTTCTTTTATTTGATTTTATGTCAGACCGATATTGTAAATGTCATAGGTAGACCTTCAAGTATACAGGTGGAGGAAAACCTCAATGACCCTTTCGTGCATGATTATAGATATGAGCGGGAACCAATGCGAGCGTGAACAATTAAAGGAATGAATGTCTTACATATCTATGCAAAACTAAATGTGATACAGTGAAAACACTAGTAAAAGGCTTTTATTAGCAATTTACACCTTTGCATCTGATCAATTTCAGCAATGTATTACGTTTTTAAATATTGTATGCAATATATTGTCAAGGCAATTGTTTCTCTTCAATTAATTCCGCATAAAATGTTTATCATTTCTCTTTACTGGTAATATGGAATAGGAAATTCAAAAAGAGGCTTGATCATATTTATTGCAGTCAAGTAATATTGCGTATCCTATCTATGATTTAACATCGCAACTTCAAAAACTAAAACATCTTAAACTTACTCATAAAAACTTTATACTTTTCAACAAATAGAAAACTCTTCAGCTTATTTACCATTCTGTTTGCGCAACTAGGGTGGTGTGAAAAAGTACTTTTGTGCGACCCACTTGCGCAATCCAGTTAGCACAGAAATCATTGCACAACCTGAACATTGGGCGACATATTTAAAGTGCTGACACTGCCTAAACAACGGTCCAATTGGCTTCCAACTGGTTCAGATATTCATGCTTGTTGATGAACAATACAAACGTAACTTATGATAATTGAAACATTAATGGATTTGTTCACAATCAATTGCATAATTATCTGTTCAATAATGCAACTAAGTGCAAAATGTACTTGTATAAAATAAAAATATTTGTACTTTCTATGGCTTATTAATCTTATATTCTTACTTCTAATTTACAATTTTTAAATGTTAATTGTGACAATTTTTTAAACTTATTATCAACAGAAATCTAATCTCTCCACCTTCACAACATACAGCACGACATTTGAACCAAGTAAACTGTATATAAAAATTATGATAAATCAACTGAGGAAGCTGAATAAAGCAAAACATGTTTTGATACTTAAATTTGTGTTGGTTTTTGATCCAATTGTCCGATAAAGTAGTAAGGAATCCCAGTCATAAAATCTGATACGTCCAGACAATAACTGAGACGCTGAAAGACAAACAAAATAACTGAAACCATATACCTGTTGTCTAAGCGTCTCTTGTTGCGCGACCTCTCTTTATTTGGAACTATCATGCCCTGGAAAGCAGATTCTGTGAGACCTTTTGAATGAGGTATGATCATACCTAAAATAAGTAAACTGTACCAATGACCCAGACAGTTCATGACTGTACAAAATAGCAAAAAAAAAAAAACAACATTTTACCAGGTTAGAAATGTTGTCCAGATGAATTATACTATCCTAAAAGCATTTATTCAAGTAAAACTTCACAACAATATGTTTGTCCGAAAGAAAACCTTTACTAAACACCCTACATGTGAAACCTATGTGTATGAAGCGTGTTCCCAGAACTATATTACAATGTCCGCGGCAAATCTGATATCTGCCGCTTCTAGTAAATATTAGAGCATATCTAAGGAGGAGGTGTTAAATTGATAAACTCTCTTGTTTATTGTAAACTCCAATACGTACATGCAGACTCCAAAGACACAACTTTGTTAATTGATAAAATGCAATTGGATATATCTATTAACTACTTTTAAAATCACGTAATTCATTTTTAATAGATGGAAATATGAAACAGAGTCCATTTATGGAAAAATGAAACAGAGTCCAACAAGAAGAAGATTTCAAACTGGCTTCAGGGCGTTCGTTCTTTGAACTTGACGGCACGTAAAGCAACAATAGAAGAAAGAAGTATTGTCAAGGAAAAAAGATATTCCAAACATGATAATTAGTTTTATGACCTTTCTATAAAGTGTTGCCAATAATAAGTTAAATGTTTGTTTTATTAGTTAGATGCAAATACGAGGGCCCTCGTAATTCTAAATAGAAATCGAAAAAAGGCAAATGGCGGTGCGATTGTGACCATCTCGAAGAATGCAATATGATTCTTGATAAAATATTTGCACTGCAGCAAAAGCAATTATTTAATGTGGACCGGTCACTTATGCGAGAGCCAATCGAGAAAAAAAAATGTCAACAATAAAAGAGCAAACATATCAGAGAACATACCAAAATCATCGAAATGAGGATTTAAATCAATTTGGCACTTTACGATTGGGTCTCGACATAAGGCTCGTAGACTGAGCCAACTACTATAGATACAACGTTATATCATTTCCCTAGCTGCCAACGTATTGTAAACCTGCTCATGAGGGAGTAATGAAGATGCCACCTGTCTCTAAATGTGCTCTTCCAAATTTATACAATATATTATTTACTAAAATCTTTTCAAGTCATGAATACACAGATTTTTCTAAAATTTTAGACACAATGCTTACAAAATATCAGATCTATATTACAGTTATATTTGTTTAGATGGTGACCTGCCAGTGACTTTGGCTTCTTTCTCGTGAGGAAGCAATCCAAGTAGCTTACAGAATTTCAGTCGTTCTACTCAGGTGCCCGTTCGTGCCTGAAGTAATGCACAGAACGGCACCTCAGGTCTTCCTCCCTTATCTAAGCTGGAAAGTCGCAATATGACATTTAATAAGTTGGTGTGACGTAAAAGTCAACAAAAAATTGCTTCAGATTGAAATGGTGACACTTGCTATGCCCAAGTCTATTTGTTTGTTTGTTTGTTTCATTTTACGCCTTTTCCCAACAGTATTTCAGTCATATCCTAACCATTGTTCCAAGTTTATTTGTAGTCAACGATAAATGCTTTCTTCCTTCCAAATTTTCAATGTTGCCCACACTTCCCCTCAATGCCGCACCACTGCACCTTCACCTATTATATAGTTTTTTTTCTTTTAAATATGTTTTCATTTAAACTGAAAAATACATAAATTTAAAATCAAATAATCCGTAGACTTTGTTAAAACATATATCGAGTAACCAAAATAAATTTACTAGTAATCCAAAATAAAAAAAAATAAAAAGTAACGTTATCAATTTGTTGCCAGTTATATCCTTATGGTTGAGCTCATATGTGAAGTTTTCAATTCTAACACAACAGCTTCACTGTCACATATCAAAATGGCTCATCATCATTATTTCATTTACTTATTATAAAAAGAGTACCACATAATGCCGAAGAGACATTTTTTTAAAAAAATGCCTCCAAGAAAACCAGACATTTTTGTAAAGAAAATATTTGGAAATTATTCATTGACCAAATGTCAAATCAAATCAACTCAAAATGAAAACTGGTAAAATTGATTTTCTTACTCATATTGAAGTAAAACATTATTTGTGACGAAGCTGAAATTGACTTTACAAAAAAATATTTGCCTCAAGATACAAAGCAGTTGTTTAATATCTTGCTGGAAATATTTTGATGACAGATTGTAGAGTATAAAACTAAATTAGGTTTACAAAGATTGTTTTGAGTGCACAAACACAATGGAAGATTCCTGTCGCTAGACTTAAGCGCGCGAATATTGTCAGCAACTGATGATTTCCTTTTTAAACAAGTTATAACGTTATATTTTGTTATGATAGACGGAGGACATATATTAAGATAATTCTCCCATTTTATTGTTTTCAAATAAATAGTTAGATAAGCCTTTACCCAATAAAACTGCACGTGACAGGTTAACATCTACAAGTAAAATCGGAAGTCCAAACCCTGCTCTCCTTCCAGCGCCTTATGTATTGAATCTTAAAGCAAAACAAATACTCAATATTTTTAAGCACAATACAAGCAACGATCTACGGGGAAAGTTGAGGAAACAAACAGCAAGTTGTAACCGAAGTTATAATGCTTCTTTAAAGTTAAGATGCATTCTGACCAAATTAAAAATTATCTATACAACATACAAAGACCATCAGGGATGGGAAAATATATAAAATATATTGTAGATGCAAGTTTTCTTGTGTTTTTTCCTCTCGCTGCAACACAATAAGTTAAATTAAATTTACTAAAAGTAACAAGAAACAAACATATTAAAAAAAAATGCAATGATATCCGTATGTTTTCTTTAAATTCAATACGGTAATCCCAAAATTGAATACCGTCATCCCAGTATTTAGCAGGGAAACCATCCCAGTATGTTTCATTGATGTCTGTCTTATTTGGCTTACTACTAGTTGGTTCTATGGTGTTCATTTTGCAAATCGCAATTAGACACTGTTAAAAAGTTTAATGTATTTTAATTTTCGTTAATGACGAAAAGTGTCATAAGTTGAAGATACTTTGTCTATCCTTTACTTTTATAAGATAAATATTAAGTAATTGGAGAAAAAAATACAAATATATACTAGAATGATATATAGTCAGTAAGTCAAATCACTTTATTCAAACTTTTACAAATATCGACGTATTACGTACTGCTTTTCATTTTTAGTGAGAATTTAGTAAGAAAGATATAGTTTTTAACTCAATATCTAATTATTGTAGAAAATGTGCAAAATGTGTAAAATATATATTTGTTTTCAATAAATGCATGTGATGATTTAAATTCCATGTGCAAATAGAAATGAAACTCATTCTATTTTATCCTTTACACTTTCATGTTTGTTTTAATAACAACGAAAACCTAATCTATTTCTTATAATAATAAATTAATTAATTATTTGATCATTTATAAGTCAATCAAAATGAAAATTGTATAGTATTTTGTTTTCCTGTTTACAATTTTATTGACACTCTCATTAAGTCATTATATGTAACAAATTTTATTTCTTCCCGCTATATGTCAACAAAAAGCAAATAATTTTCTTATCTTTTAGGTAACAAGTCACTTCTTTATTTGTCAACTAAGACTTCGTCTTGACTTATCATTGAAGCTGTCTTATTTCTAGCTTGTAATTGTTTAATTCTAATTTGCTTTAAAATGTATATTAAAGTTATGTTTTAGACTGAACATTTCTATTATTATTTTTTTTTTCTGCCAAACTGTACTCTTTATGTTTGAAGTTATTTTGTCAGACCGCACACTTATTGTTTGCAGTTTGTTTTGCCAAATTGCACGATTGCAAGATTCTTAATTGTAGTTGTTTTGTCAGATTGCACGTTGTTTGATTGTCATTTGTTTTGGCAGATTGCACGATTTACTGATTGCAATTTGTTTTGCAGACTACAAACGTCTTTTCTTTCTTTCCTTTTTTTTTGGTTTGTCTTTCGAGTTTTCACACGCCTCTTTCTTGTCAGATTACAAAAGTTATCATTAAATCAAATTGATGAAACGGTTAATGATTGAGAAATTCCAAATATTTTCTTATTCTCTATTTAAATTACATTTCCCACAAGTACGTATCTACATAATCTATCATCATGCTGCCAGAACATTGCTTTTCCTCATTTTTATAACCTCACAATAATTTTAGACAATGTATAAAGCTAGCAGAACGTTGTTTTTTCTCAATTTTGAAATAATTCGAAATAGGGCTGATCACAGGACAGTAATACGTGCTCATTGATCTGCTATTTGCATATTGTAGCATTGTCATATATATTTATAGCATTTGAACCTGATAGGAACCTGTCAAGCATTTTTTGAAAATATTAAAACCATATTTTAACATTTTCATTGAAGCACGCGTGAAAACGTAACTCACAAAATACAGAATAATTCCTAACATTGTGGTATCATTTCTTATACAGAATAATTATCTAATTCACAAAAGTCCAAGCCAAATTCTTTGGTTCTCTGAGTTAATGTACTGCATATATATATTTAAATCATCCAGGTTTAAATGTTGTCACTAGGTTTCAGTAGTTGCTCAAAACAAATTCTACTCTGATTGGATATTCTCTGACAGAATCATTGTGTTATAGTAGCTTTCCGATGCCCTGTATATTGCTGTCAGCAGCGTTTCATATATGAGATATCAATTTACTAACGTTGCGAGTAGCAAAATACATAGACTCAGAAAGCTACTTCAGCATTATTTTCATTTTATTATATACATATTCGTTTAAAGTAAACAGGAGCTTCAGTTTACTTCACTTAATTCACAGTAATTTCAGAAAATGAAATGTAGCTATCAAGAAAAAAATCATGAATGACGGATGAACACGTAAGTTTTGCAAATTCGGCCACGCTTTTAAGAATTGTGATTACTGTTTTCAAATGCTGCGTTATACACAGCTAAGATCAGAACCAACGTCAAAAACCGGCACTTCTATATAATTATGGTACCGTATTTGTCAATAATATAATAAATTTTTTATCCATTGAAGCGTATTTGCGTTTCAAGATTTGAATGTACTTTAGGGAGGAAATTTATAAGTATAAAATAAATTGTATTTCTATGATTGTAAAATGTGTATCAAATTAGTGATGGATACAGTACACCTTTTCTTTAAAAGTGTCTTCTTACAGACAACAAAATGTTCGAGGTGAAGTAAGAAGACACTTTTGAAGAAAATATGAGTTATTGTATCTGACTGATACGGCGATTAAATGTATAGAACAGAAGAAAAAACAAATAAGCACATTTAATAATAAATATATCTAATTGAAATGTTCTTGTTGAAAATAAAAAAAAACACAAGAACAATTTTACATGGCATATACGCTTTTGGTAGTTCAAGGTGTGGACATTTTTGTATTCTCGCAGAACTTTTGTGCACTTATTTCAATCGGACAGAATTCACTTCCATTCATAAACAATGTAAAAATGGCTGCCTTCGAAAATGAGTCATATTTACTATATAAAATAAAAATCGAATATGTTGATTCACTTTACATGTATTACTTTCATATGAATAACGGGTGAATGAACTCAACTTTGGTAAGTTTTCTTAAGCAATGGCCGTTGATTGTATCATTTGTGGAGGGGACATGTTGTTTTTATTCTGATAGAATGTCAGACGTTATGCAAAGAAAATCTCAGCATCTTCCAACGAACAACTGTTAGTGTCGTCGAAAACAGCATTCAATCCTGAAATCAGCAGTTACTTTGTTCCTGGAAATTACCATCAAATAACCATCAAATTTATTTTATTCTTTTTGATAAACTAAATATACTCCCGAGTTACAATATCAAATTCGCTAGAACTTTCCGTCTGTTTCGATAGTGTCCTGTTTAAGGCAGTTTAAATAACGCCTGGTGGTATCCCCAAAACTACTGAAAGGAATTGGTTGAAACTTAAAACACTTATATAGGAGGTTACTCTAATAGAGATTTTGACATAACTATGGCCCTTTTGAAATTCAAAATTCTACATTATCCAGGCACTTGTTTCAAGCACCTAGAATAGTTAAGCACACTGCTCTTAATATAATGTAGCGAGATAGAACATTCGCTTTCGAAAAACTAATACCATCGTCGCTTGTACTGTAAAGTAGCTACAGTTCTCGTAAGAAGCATGCGAAAGGTAATTAAGGTAAATCATCTCGAAGTTTTTTTTTACATTTTGATTCTTACGAGGATTAGTTACAGCATGCGACAAATTAAACGAAAGGGCGAAACAATACTTTTAGAAAACAAGAGCAGGTTGAACTGTGTGATGCTCCCCGACACAGGAAGGTATACCTCTTGTATTGTCAGAGTTATGTCACAAACTAAGTTCAAAGTGTCAAAACAACCCAAATGTTGTGCGCGCGACACATTGTCTCAATATGATCATTTCTGTGAAAAAATCGTAAAATCCGACTTCAAATAACGAAGTTATGGGCTGGACACTATTTTGCTGCAAGGTCATAATGTGACCTTGACATTCAAGGTAGCGACCCAAAATTGCGTGCGACACGTTGTCTCAATATGGTGATCATTTCGATAAAATAGTTCTAAAATCCGACTTCAAATAACAAAGTTTTTGGCCGGACACGATTTTGATGCAAGGTCATGCTGTGACCTTGACCTTCAAGGTTGCGACCAAATGTTTTGCGGGACACGTCGTATCAGTATGGTGATCATTTCTGTGAAAAGTTGTAAAATCCGACTTCAATTATCGAAGTTATGGACCGGAACTCGGCGACTATATGCTCCCCCGAAAAATGTTTGGGGAGCATAAAAAAATCTTGCATGTCAAAAAGTGTCTTTTAACTGGCCAAGACAGGACACCGTATATTACAGGAGCACTAAATCCACTCGGAAGGTAACAGTTATTTAAAAGTGCCTTCTTACGTCTGTATCTAGGTAGAATTTTGTCTTCCTTACTCCAGGTTGATGTAAAGCTGACATTTTAATTATGGTATAGATCAGATAAAAGCAAGAAAACGAAACAGTTTGTAACTGAAATCCGCTTGTATACAAACAACTTCCAAGGTTTTACACAGGGTTTGTTAAAAGGGCTCATTTACTGAAGGAGATTCAGTATTCCTTTGCAAGCTTATGTTGTTCCCCGTAGACTGGTGCATATCCCAAAGAAACTGATGCAGAAATAAAACACGGCTATTTCCTTTTTCGAATCGATCATTTTTTTTCATGAAAATGATGTCAAAATTGACGTCACGGTCACGTGGTATCGCTACACACTATGGATATAGACTAGCCACCGCAAAGTTTTCTAGGCAAGGTAGGCAAGGCTATCGAGCGGTTTCAGAGTACTGATGCAAGTACTTTCTTTTCGCAAAAAAAAACCTGATAAACTCTACATATTTAGCAAACAGGGCGATAGACAAATGCCATATGATGGATTTAAAGAATGTAGTTGTTATAAATTATATATAGTCTAATGCAACAGCCTTTACAACTTTCGGAGCTGTAACAACGCCAATCATGCATGACATTTGTGTAATGGCTATAATGATTATTATTTAGAAACACAGTATAATTTCTACGTTATTAGATATGTTATTACAACAAATGTGAGTAAAGTATTTATTTTCCATAAAATTTGATTAATTTAATAATTGCGTAGACGAAAAATATAATTACTAACGTTTAATATAGCTGGTTACATTATAGTTTGCTATTTTAATTTTCCGAGAATGTTATTTTTTCCCTTTAATGAAACCATTTGATAAATAACACATTGTCGTACATTGTTCAAATAGCATTTAAGAAACCATTTTGCTGTTATGTATATTATATTA
>NW_026864493.1:0-13217 GCF_026571515.1 Ruditapes philippinarum | reverse complement strand
ACTTAGAACTCCAAAAGTTTTTCAAGCCCACGTTTATTGCAATTACTATTGCAGATGCGAGAAAAGTGGAGGCAGTTACGTATATTTACATATTTTCTCACCAGGATAAGTTTTTATAGTTTTTGGACTATACTTACTGTCAGAAACCTTAATATATTACTCACTCCATTACAATTTGGGCAGAGAACTCCTGTTATTTAATGAGGGCATTGTAGTCTCTAATACGATTGAATAGCTATTTCTACTTAAGACAGTAACATATGTTCAAGTGTTAATTTAAGCAGCACGCCAAGATACTTCGGAATTATTTTTATGGAAACTTTTAAGTTTTGAGGATTATTAACATTATAATCAATAAACAAATTTGAGAGGTTCACCTCATTGATGTGTTCATTGATTAAGATAAGTCTTGGCAACAAAACTCTGTTAAGTAACGGATTAGATATTTAGTAATAAGATTTTTTGACGATTATATGGCTCTATATTACCGGGTTTTAATTTGCATTTATCGCGGTCGGGGTTAATTGGCAACACTCGTTATATACGACTATAATTATCTGTCAAGAATCTTTTAAATAATTTATAATAAGCAAACTCGCTTTTATTAAAAAAAAACATCACCAATTTCTTACCAGCAGCCTTATATTGGTTACACACGAGACCATTTTATACTGTTGATAAATTTATAATAATAACTTTGCCAGGACTAATTTGATTAATTTAATTACAATAATTATTTTTAGGCTTAATTATGAGGAAGCCCATTAATGGATTTCTTACTTGTTGCACCCCCATTTTCAGATCAGAAGATCAAAAGTTAAAAGGTTCACCAATGTAGCCACCTGTAATTAGAACACATAAATTGATCATTAAATCAAAGTGCATGGATCGTGTATCATTGTGTATTTATTCTATGTGCATTTTTGATTGAGTTCTATCGGCCAGCCTTATCTTATATATTATAGGGTCAAAGGTCACTGTTTGCAATGTGTAGATTTTTATATTCCGGCACTGAGGAAACTGGGGCGCGCTGCTTCCTTGGACAGTTTAAATTTTACTTGCATGAGCTACTTATAGAAGATAGCTTATTTTTCATTTGAAAAGGCCTCGCTGTTACAACAACTCAAAACTGCTATGGAACTTATAAAAAAACAATGCTTTCCAATTAACTGATCAAACTTGGCCACATATTGCTGGGACCACTAGCATAATTCCTGATACCATTGCAAGGAGGGAACATCTCAAATTGCAAACAATCACTATTTTGAGTGTGTTTGTTTTGTTTTTTTTTTTTTTTTTCAAATGTGATTCAAAGTATACATCTTCCTCATGGATTGAGATAGAGTCATTGGCTACACGTTACGTTTAGACCGACCGTTAGGCAATTTTAGCTTCCCACCAGTCCAAAATCGTCTTGAGTATGAGGGGGGAGGGGGGCTGCTGACCCCTTCAAACACCCCAAGCAGAAGTTGGCACATCCCCCTCTGGCAACTCATTAATGTACTTTTTTATAGGGGACGGCACCTAAAACATTTCTCAAAACGGAAACAGTTGAAGGCAAAATGGGGCATTTTTCACTGTTTGAGGCTCAAAAGGTGGTGAAAAAATTCGTTAAATCACGTCTTTAATGAGGCTCAAAAAAAGCTAACAGGACACAACATTTTTAAATTTCTAATGGCCTGTCGAAAGAATTGAAAAATGGAAAACATTTGCAATGGGTAATAGAGAAAAGAAATCATATTTTGAATCGAATATCATTTTGTACGATTGTTTTTAGCTCAAATGGAGTGAAAGCTTTCCCCAGATCACTGATTATTCTGGGAAAGGGGAAAAATGAATCAAAAGTTACTTTGTCCAGACTAAATCAAAGGTGATACTCAAACTCTGGAAAAATATCATTTTTCCAGTCCCGTCAGTGCCGCATATTCAACAATTATTAGCTTTTGCATAGCAACATGGCATTAGAAGTCAAGATTTTTCGTCGTTGCTGAGAGTTGTTATATGGTTTTATGCTAAACAGTCCCCCCCAAATACGGGGACGAAACTGCAGAGTGTTATCGCATTAATTTAGTTCTTTCTTTGGCAATTTGTTATTTTACTGCGACGTGTTATAGCTTTTATCTATGTCGTTTAAGAGGACGGTACGTTAAAGTGTTGTCTCTAAGCGGCATATTGTGAGGCTCAAAATATTTTCAAAATTGTTATAACAGATTATATTATACTGTTATCATAACAGTTGTCGTGGCCGAATGTGGTTTAAGGCGATGGAAACTAGAAATCCAATTTGGGATCTTCCGCGCAGGTTCGAAATTCTTGCCGACCAAAAGAAAAATATTTTAGATTTTTAAGGCATTTAAATATTGTATTCTAACAAAACGATTTTAGGCATTAGTATTAACAAAACGGAAACAAATATAAAGTTTGACATTAAGTTTTTATCGGTAAAATTCAAAATGTTATGAAACAATCCATATTATTAAATAAGTTTGTAAAGAGTTTTCATTATTACAAATAAGGTACTGTGAAGTTTTTTCATTTCGGGAAAACCGATGTATCAGTTGTGTTAGGTTGTATGGATAGTATTGTAATACTTATTGGGGCATCTACTGCAGTGAGACATTGTAGTGGTTAATTTGGTAGCGCCGCTGGTCTTTATAACTTACATATGCTTGGTTCAAATTTCCCCCCCAGCCCAATTTCATTTTTTTTAATATATTTACAATGCACGGGTTTTTAACCCTCAAAGGTGTGTCATGCAATATTAAATTAACACGATAAAACAAACCTTGCAATTCACCGACCCGTTTTTTACGGAAACCATTCGTTTTTCATCGAAAAGGACGAAACCTTAGTAAAAGATTTTTATATTAAGTTAAAGTTATTATTTATTAGATAAATGCATTTTCAGCCAAATACAAAGAAATTGCAAATCTCATTGCTGAATACGAATTCAAATTTGAGCTATTCTACAAGTGGACAATAATTGGTTTACAATGAAATTATTCTAATTTTTTGCGAGCATGCGAGTCCTGGGCTGTTTGTTTGAGGTGTTGTTATTTGCCCCCCGCTGTTTGAGGGACGCTTCTTCACACTTTTTTGTACGATTCGTTTAGACTTGACTTGGCAAATAGGTTATAGCTCTCGATTGTCTCTTACCTTTGATAGTGTTTTGCTGGAATTACTGGATAAGCTTTTGTTAAGCCAACTTAATGACTGCATTTTCATTTATCTGTTGGTTTACATTACCTTGTTGAGGTATTCTTCTTTGGCATTGGAGACGAACCAGCCAGAACCGGCGCCCCAATTTTAGGGAGTGTGCCACAAGTTTGATAGACTAGTTTTTGAATTGTTGGCAATGAATTGAATTTGTACATATTCATAAGCCTATAGCTTTTCTTTCGCGAATTAACATTGGGAAAATATATATACATGCCAAATTAAAAATGAAAGTAAAAAAAAATAATAATAAATACAAAGAAAATATTACCGGCCCATTAATTCGGATTTTTGAAACTTTTACGAAACTTTCCGCATTATCAAATCAAGCACATAACACAAATACCTATCAAGAGCTGATAATAATGGTTTTAAATATAAACCTGTTTCCCTTGTTGATAATTTGGTTTTCGTATATGGTTTTTTTCCCCTTGCACCCTTTTGTAATTTTAAATTTAAGATTTCCCATCTCGATACATTATTTGAATCGACAGTAAGTATGTTGTTTGGCGCAAAAAGTATAAAAAACCATCTTCAAACGTAATGTTATTACTTTATTTTCCCACTGACTTTTCACATTTGTTCATATATTTCTATTGAAATAAAAACTAGTTATCTTTTTATAGGAGAGTAGTTGTTTCTTGTCAACAGTTTATCTAACACCAAGAGTTTGTTCGTGGCGGTGGTTTAAGGCGATTGGAACTAAGAAAATTCCATTGGATCTTTACCGCGCAGGTATTTTGAAATCCTGCCGACACGACACATTATTTTACAATATATCGATGCGAAATATAAATTAAAATCATAAACAACATTTAGTTTCATTTTGTGTTTCTTGTTTTATATGTTTATTTTTTTGGTTTGTTTTTCAATTCTATTAATCAGGGCAATTTCTCTTCTTTGACACAATGGGTTGTTTTTCTTTTTTAAGACTAATTTTTGTTATTTTTTTGAACGTATTCAAGTTTCATGGGTTTATTTCTCTTGTTCGGATTTATTGTCTTGGTTATTTTTCTTCTCTAAAGCTTTACTCTTTTTTTCGGAATTATTTTTTGATTTAACGGCGTTTATTTCTTAATTTTAAGGGATTTTTTTTTCACTTTTCTATCAAAAGGGCATAAAAGGGAATTTACTTCTTTTTCTCTCTGCTTGTCATTTCACTATAAAATATTTGTTAAAACACTGACACTGTAATTATAAAAAGCGGTTCCGTTCTTCGGGTTTTTTATAAGAATTGTGGGAAGGAAGATTTAACCAATAAGACGGACGATACGCGGTGCAAGATGACTGTGCTAAACCTGCACGAGATGCCCGTTACACGTGCAACTATTCGACAACCTAGGTTATTTTTTCTTTTTTCTTGCTGGGAATGTACATGGCAAACAATGTTGCATTTCACTAACAGAGAATAAAGCTTGAAAAAGGGCAAATATTAATGCTTATATTGAAATTCTCTCTGGATCGTAAATCTTTGAAAATTATTAGCATGACACTTTAGAATATGGTGATGTAATTTGGTACAATTGTTCCCGAACAACATTTGTTAGATACAAATTGGAATATCGCTCCCGGGCAAAGCCCCATGGTTACGTTCAGGTAAGAGCCTGACCATAAATCCGGTTAGAGCCCCGACAGAGCCCTTGATCATTCCCGTGACGTTGCGACAAGAGTTAGGGGATACGGTCCCGGTCGTTCCTGGATCGACCCAAACCGACCACGGGGACTCTAGCCCGAGAGCTTGTGAGATTTTTGAAAAAAGGTTTAAAAAATATATTATTTGAAATAATTGATTGTTGGATGCAGTTCTATCTTTCCCGTTACTATTTAAAAGGAGGAAAAATAATGTTAAACGAGTGGCAAAAAATTGTACTTGTGCTTTACACGGCACTTAAAAGACCGGAGTAGTCGCCTCTGGAACGGCGGTGCTTCTGTATTATGCACTTATCCCCGAAACTAATATACTTAACATCTTCAGGGGACGGTTGGTCCATTATGGGGCCAACCCAGGTACCAACGATAAAAGTCAAATAAAATAAGTTTTATTATTGCCCCCCTTTTCGAAGAAGTTGTGGGTATATTGCATTGCCCATTCGGTTCGGTCCGGTCGGTTCGGTCGGTCGGGCTCGTTAGGGACCCCATGCATTTCGCTCATACTAGGACAATGCTTTGGCTGATGGTCCTCATATTTTTTGGTGTGGAGGTTGGTCATGACTAGTAGATGACCCTTATTGATTTTTGGGGTTCAGTTAGGGTTCAAAGCTTAAAAATGGTCACAGTGAACCTTCACCATGAAAGCTTGTTTTAAGAAGGATATTTTGTGTTTGTAACTTATGTCTCTTTGACCAACTACAGGGTTTTACTCCAATTCATGGGACTGTATGGGTCATATTGGTTTCTTTGCCCATGGCAATGATTATTCACAATGTGTTCCATAACAAATTTTTACTATGGGGCCATTTTTGCTGGGAAGTGTACATGGCACACACATGTTGCATTCATAACAGATAAAGCTTGAAAAAGGGCAAATATAATGCTTATATTGAAATTCTCTCTGGATCGTAAATCTTTGAAAATTATTAGCATGACACTTTAGAATATGGTGATGTAATTTGGTGCAATTGTTCCCGAACAACTTGATAAGATACAAAATGAATATGCTCCCGGCAAAGCCCCGTTACGGTCAGACAGAGTGCCGACAATCAACCAGGTAGACGCCCCCGGCAGAGGCCCTATGGGATCATCCCGGACGTTTTGCCGACAGAGCAGTTACGGGAACGTTACCCCGCGTTCGTTGCCTAGATTCACCAACCGGTCACCACCGGGACTCTTAGAGGGATGCTTGTGAGATTGTTTAAACAAAGTTTAAAAAATAGTATTTTGGGAAATAATTGATTGTTGGATGCCAGTCTATCTTCCCTTACATTTTAAAAGGGGGGGAAAAAATAAGTTAAAACCGAGGTTGCATTGTATTGTTTGGCTTGTACACCGGGCACTTAAAAGAACGAGGGTGCGCCTCTTGGGAACGGGGCGTTCTTTTCTGTATTATGCACTATCCCCCGAAAATTAATATACTTAACAATCTTTCGGGGACGTTTTTGGTTCATATGGCACACCGGTACCACGATAAAAAAGTCAAATAAAATAAGTTATTTTTATGCACTCCCTTTCGCAACGGAAAGTGTGGTATACTTTGCTTGCCCATGTCGGTCGGTCGGTCGGGTCCGATAGACCATGCCATTTCCGTCAATAATTAGACAATGTTTTTGGCTGGATTGGTCCACATAGTTTGGTGTGGAGGGTGGTTTTCATGGGAACTTAGTAGATTACCCCTCTATGGATTTTTTGGGGTCAGTTAGGTCAAAGGTAAAGGTCACAGTGGGACCTCACCATTGAAAAGCTTTGTTTTTTAGGAAGATATTTTTTGTGTTCTGTAACATTGTCTCATTGACAACATAAACAGGGGTTTTACTCAATTTCATTGGACTTATGGGTCATTATTGGTTCTGCCCCATCAGCAGATTGACTGATACATGTTAGTTCCATTAACAATTTTTACTTATTGGCATTTTTTGAGCTGAATGTTACACATGCCACAACATTGTTGCATTTCCTAACAGATAAAGCTTGAAAAGGGCAATATTAATGCTTATATTAAATTTCTCTCTGGTCGTAAATCTTTGAAAATTATTAGCATGACACTTTAGAATATGGTGATGTAATTTGGTGCAATTGTTCCCGAACAACTTGATAAGATACAAAATGAATTATTGGCTTCCCGGGCCACGAGCCCGGTACGGTCAGATAGAGTTGCCGACAATCACGGTAGAGCCCCGACAGAAGCCTATTTTTGATCATCCCGGACGGGTTGCCGCAGGGTTACCGGTGGACGTACCCCGGGTTCGTTCCTTGTATCACCCAACGGACCACCGGACTCTAGCGGGGGATGCTTGTTGAGATTGTTAAAAAGTTTTAAAAAAAATATTTTGGAAAATTCAATTTGATTGTTGGGAATGCAGTCTATCTCCTTACTGATTAAAAGGGGGGAAAATAAGTTTAAACCGAGGTGCATTGTTACTTGTGCTTTACACCGGGGCACTTAAAAGAACGAGGGTCGCCTTCTGGAACGGGGCGTCTTCTGTATTATCACTATCCCCCGAAACTAATTATTACTAACAATCTTCAGGGGGACGTTTGGTCATTATTGGGGCAAACCGGTTTACCCACGATAACAAAGGTCAATAAAATAAAGTTATTTATGCCCGCTTCGGAAGAATTGTGGGTAATTGCTTTGCCCATGTCGGTTCGGTCGTCCGTCCGTCCGTTAGACAAAGCATTTCCGCTTCCAATATAGACAAATGCTTTGACTGAATGGCCTCATATTTTGAGTGTGAGAGTTGGTTCGATGAGTTAGTAGGGGATTGATCCCTATTGATTTTTGGGGTCAGTTAGAAGTCAAGGTCAAAGGCCAGTTGAACCTCACCATTTGAAATGCTTGTTTTTATGAAGGATATTTTTGTGAATGTAACATTGTCTCAAGTTGACAAAACTTTACAGGTTTAACATCCAATTCATGGGGGACCTTATGGGTTCATTTGGTTCTGCCCATGGCCACAATGATATACATGTGATTCCATTAACAAATTCTACTATTGCATTTTTTGCTGAATGATACAATTGGCACAACTTGGATCGTAAATCTTTAAAAATTTTTTAGCAGACCTTTAAAATTTGGTGATGAAATTTGTCAATTTTTCCCCGAAAAAACTTAAAAAAAAAAAAGATACAAATGAATTATGCACCCCTTTGCAATGTGCATCTCTAAAAAACTTGCGAAAGAAATTAATTGGGATTATTACCCAAAAGAAGATCAAACACAAACTTTTATTTTAAAATGCAGTAAACACCTATAGCTCAAAATTATTTACACCAAATCGATCAATCACGATACATTAAAAACGCTAAATTCAGGACAATTGCGAAAGGGTACACTTACTATTATTCTTTTTTGCCATATTTATTTGTGTTGGAAATGTTTACTAATAATACGGAACAGGTCAACACTTTTTCATTTTTGAATTTTTTAAAAAGAAAATGAAAAAAAGAGCTGTCAGAAGGGAAAGGGGCTCGACTTTTTTTGGCTTGCCCCTTAAAAAAAAAACTTTGACAGTTAAGGACACAAAACTTTAACTTGGAAATTTTAATAAAATAAAAAATTTTCACGGTTAAACTTTTCTTCTACGATAGGTTCTGATGGACTAAAAATCCAAATTCCAAAATAAAATCTCAAAAGGTTAAATCAAATGGACAAGAAGAAATCTTAATGAGTTTCTAAGTAAAAAGGGCCCTAATTCAAAAATCCCTTACAGAATACCTTTCCTGCCCATGTTTTTGGGACCATATGGGTAAAAAGTATTCCAACTTTCAAATTTAATATCTCAAACATTCAGTAAAAGGGGGACTGGCAAAAAATTTAAACCAAATTTAAGTCAAAAAAAAGGGCCCTTAATTTTTAAAAAAATCTTGACAGAGTTCCCTTCTCTTGCTACAGAGGGGGAAATGATGTAAAATGCTTTAAAAAGTTTCAAGCAATATTAAAAGGGTTAGGCAATAATGGATTTTCCCCTTTTCAATGTATTTTCTAAGTCAAAAAGGGGCAAAATTTCTGTAAAAAACCTTGACAGGTTAGCCTCTTGTCTGTTGTGAAGGTCGTGTGGAAACAAGTTGGTCATTTTAAAAGAAATATCCCAATGGTTTTGAAAAAAAGTGGGGGGTAAAAAAATTTAACCAAGCTAAATACACTTTTCTAAGTAAAAAAAGGGCCAAAATTTTTAAAAAAACCCCTTGAAGAGTTTGTACTCTTGTTTTAGATGGGGGTTTAGGGTGAACAAGTTTTGGAAAAGTTTAAAGCCATATTTGTAAACTTTGAATAAAGTGGGTGGTACGAAAAATTTAAACCAAGGTTTGGGGCCCCAAGCTAACCACCCGACGCCGGGCGAGTAGGATAGCTCCCCTTTTCATAGAAAATGGCTAATGAACCAAAATCTTTTTTGGGGTGTGTAAATGCGGCCCTTCACACAAGGCTTAAAAACAATGCAGTCTTTAATAGATCACCCCCTCTTTATGAAAAAATTCTCTTCCCCCTATATGTCATTGTGGGAAATTGACACTACCATATTTTATTTTTTGAGTATTGGAATGATGCCCTTCGCAAAAAACTTAATATAACCTAAATATACTTCTGTATGGTGACCCCTCTCTTAATCTGGAAACTAATATATTAACATGTAAAAAACTTGTATGAAAAAAAAAAAGATTTACATTTATTTAGGACGCTTCCCAATAGACTACAATCCTCTCTTTTTTCCTCTTTCTTCCTCTGTTCTCTCTATTTTCCTATTTTTTTTTCTTTTTTTCATATTATCTTGTATTTTAATTTCTATACGTGAAAATGTTAAAAGTTTTATTAATAAAATTTCCCTTTTTCTAGTACATTCTAAATATTAAATTTTTTTCAGACAAAACCAAATTTGTTCGCCAAAAGGGGAAAAAAAATTTATGAGACTCAACTTTTGTTTTTTACTTTTCCCTTTGTAAAAAAGTTTTTTGTTGTTTCTTTTTATAATTTTTATATTCTTGGGAATATATAGAGGGTTTCAAATTTTTCTATAAAAACATGATTTATTTTTATCGAGTGGTATGAAAATAAAAATTTCATGAGTGGCGGGGCCCGAGTGAATTGGTTTTTTATGCAAAGATAAAAAAATCATGTATTATAGAAAAAAATTGAATTTTTTGTTTTTTAATACTTTTTTCTCTTTCTGGACTTTAAAATTTTTAAAAGGATTTCCCTTTAAAAATTTGAGTACTGGCAAAATTTTTAAAAGAAAGTGGGCCCGGGAAAGGGACACCGTAAAAAAATAGGGGAAAATATTTTTCACTGCAGTGAAAAATATTTTTTTAAAAGTAAAAATACGGAAAATGAAAATACGCATTTTTTTCTAAATATTTCTCTTTTTCTTTTAAAAAAGGATTAGTAAAAATTTTTTAAAACCCAACTTTTAAAACTTTTCCCTTTTTTTGGAAAACGATGGTTTTTTGGTAATCTGCAAAGGGTCCAAAATTTTTACTCAACACAAAAAAAAAAACTGTTTTTTTTTAAAAAACAAAATTTTTAAAATTAAAACAGCATTTATAAGTTTTTATTTTAACAAGCATATTATATATTTTATTTTTATGCCTGTAAATTTAAAATTTAAAAATATATTTTTAAAAAAATCAACAAAATCAAGTTGTCTTTTAAAAAAAAGAGTTTAAGACCCCCTTTAAAACTTCTAATAAACCGATTAGGTGAAAACTTCTGAAATTTTTAGAAGTTTGACCTTAAAAGTCAGTGTCATTTAGTGGGTTATTAGGAAAATGTGTTCAAATATAAAAAAATTTGAATTTTAGTTTATTGGGCCCATGAAAAATTTAAAAACACAGTGAAAAAAACAAACTGTTAAAACAGACAAGGCGAAAATTTTGTATGAATTAAAATTTTAAAAAATATTTGAAAGTTTTTGGGCGATCGAGAAAAAATAATATATAGAATGATTTTAAAAGTTTAAAAAATTTTTTAAAAGACATAATTTAAACCTGGTGTGTTTTTAAAAATTTATTTAAAAGACATGTTTGAGTGACATATCTAATAAAAAGGGCGTAATGTCATGTTGCAGTGAAAAATAAAATTCATGTTGTAAAACATGGGCGTAATTTTACATTTATTTTTAAAAGACATGGGGGTTTTTGAGAGATGTAAAACAAAACTTAAAGACCCTTTTTCAGTTTAAATAATATAAAGCATGATGTAATAAAAATGACGTTTAAAGACATTTATATTTATGGAAAATGGTGTAAAGATGAGTTTAAAAAAAATTTCGTAAATTTATGTTTTCCAGTGACATGATATGTCAGTTGTAAAAAAATGACGGGAATGAAAATTTATATTTAAAGACAGGGGTAATGAGATGATGTAAAAACAAAACGTTAAAGACATGGGTTTCAAATTTACATTAAATAATGACCCTGATGTAAAAAACATTTACTTTAAAGACATGATTTCTACAATTTTGTAAAGAGAGACGTAAAGACATGATGTTTAATACATTTTTGGCAATACATGGTGAAAGGAAAATAAATGTAAAAACAATACGTAATGCATTTTTGCATTTGACTTGATATGATGACAGGGCTTTTAATAACATGACGTAATGACATGATTTTCCTTGACTTTTGGTGTAAATGAGATGTTTGTAATAAAAATTCGTAAGGGTTCATGTTGCGGAATGATATGTCATGTTGAAATAACATGACGAATGACAGATATAATGACAGGGTTGTAATGAAAATGTTTGTAAAAACAATACGTTAATGCCGCAGGGGACATAAAAAAATGACATGATGTAATAAATGGACGTAAGACAGGGATATCTGACAGGGTGTAATGAGTTTGATGTGAAAACAATACGTAATGTCATTTGCAGTGACATGATATGATTTTCATTTTTTTTAATCACAAAAGGGTAATGACATTTGCAATGAAAATTTTGTAATAAATGAGGGTAATGTCATGCTGAAATTTGACATGTATGATGTTGTTTTTAATCCAAAAACTAATGACATTTTGCAGGGGAAGATAATAGGGGCGGATGATATACTGACACGTTTTAATGACATTTTTGCAAGGGACAGCTTTTATAAGGGCAGAAACAAAACGAAAAAGATATAGCAAATGGGTTTAATAAACATTTTTTGAAATTTAATATGATGAAAGGGAATTATATAATGATAAAATAAAATGATACAATGACATGAATAATGAAAAAACAAAACTTAAAATATTGTTTTTAAAAATCACTTTTATAAATTTTTTGGGAATGTTAATGTTAAAAATTTTAAATTTTTTTTCTCCTTAAAAAATCACCGGTCTAAAATATCCCAAAACCTCACAAAAAAAAATATGCACATGTTGAATCATTCGTTAAATCCAGAAAATTTCTTGAATTTATTTGCCCTAGCAAAAGCTTTGGGTCCCCCTTTAGTTAAAAAAAGATTCCCCTTTAGCCAATCCTTACAATCTCGCACCAAAAAAAGGGTAAGCTTAAAAAAATTTTTTTAAATCTACCTTTTAAAATATTTGCATATTAAAATTTGGACGAATGGAACAAAAGGACTAATTCCCGATTTTAAAACCTTTTGACAATGGACTTGTAAAGTCCCAAAAAGTTTTTTGGGGTTTCATAAAAGAAAATTTCCCCAAAGTCAGAATTCACAATGTGAGACATTTGCCCCAACTTACATTGAGCGATTTGCCTGCACTAATCTTCTAATGCCTCTCACTACTATAAAAAAGCTTAACCATAACCTTTTCCTTTTTGATTTTTTTTCCCTTTATGTTTTTAAATCTGTATTTTTTTTATTATTCCGGGAATTTGAGCATTGCTACGGTTGTACAGAATTTTCAAATTCGGTCCCCAAAGGAACTTTTGAAGCCATTTGTGTTTTGGCTCTCTCGGTAAACTTTTAGTCGAGATTCATCGGGGGTTTTTTAAACAAACCCAGAGAAAGAAGGAATGAAAGCCCTTGCGCCTTGCAAAAAAGAAATATTCCGGAAAAAGTCATTGCATAGACCAGCATGAGGATGGTTCCCCGCATTCATTTTTCCAAAACAAACAACGGGAATAACCCACCAAAATAAGGACCAGGGCTGTTCCCGAAAAATAATCGAAAAAAATCAATCAATGCTTTAGAAAAAGAGTATTTTTTTATCGAGATTTGATTTTTAATGTGTTATTGAGCGAAACATTCACTTTAACTTAGAAACAGGAATAGAGAGAGTATTTTTTGAAAAATAAAAAAAAAAAAAAAAACCTCTTTTACCTACAATTTTTAAAGAAAAAAAACATACTCTTTAATGTCAAAACGGACATTCCCAAAAAATTTAAGTTTTTAAACAAAATGAC
>NW_026864492.1:0-119662 GCF_026571515.1 Ruditapes philippinarum | reverse complement strand
GTCGTTATTAAGCCTAAGTTAAATAAATTAATACATATCTTTAATTGATACTACCCCCCCCCCCCAAAAAAAAAAAAAAAAAACAAAACAAACAACTAAATAAATAAAACTAAAAAATAAAAAAAATAACTTTTTTATTAAAAAAACAATTTATGCGTGGAATTATGTAGACAGCACAGCAAGAATGAAATTGAACGCTACTATTAAATCCAAAACGTCCTCAGCGATTCATACGTTAAGTTCTTTTTATAGTTCGACACAAGAAATGTTTCGCTCTGATGGTAAATTTCATTTCGTATATACCCTCTATACTTGGGTCACATAGCATACTTTGGCCGGGTGGAAACTCTAGATTCCAGCGCTGTAATATCGCAGCAATGTACAGCATGTTGCGGGTTCTACCAAACAGTTCACCTGGACAACTCCAACGTCCATATCCAAACGTTAGGACACTTTGAAAAGAAAAAGATACATAAATACAGTAAGTAAAGTAATTGTATATAAAATTACATTAAATTGGAACAAAAATGTATTCATTCACGAAACCACTTGGTACAGTAGATGCCACAACGTGAGTAGATTTGTTCCTATTTCAGGGCACGATTAGTTCTCGTTTTCAACAAGCATGGCATACGTTGAATGTATACAACGTTAATTAATTTTCATTAAAAGCAAGAAATCAATACGTTTGCCAGTTATTGTACAAAACACATATTTGTTTTTGTACCCGAGTCGATTCAGTTACGATTGTGATTTATTTATTTAATATGAATTTATAGACTTATGCTAAATGAATTATTCATTTTTAAATAAGACATTTGTATGCGCATTTAGATATACTAAACTATAATATTATGGGGAGGGGGATATGTCTTGAGCATCATCAGCTTATTTGCATACTTATGTATGTGTTTTTTTTTTCTTTCTTTTATAAGTATCAACGACAATAATTTTGAAATATGTGAAACATTTCAATATTGTTGTCACTCATATCTATTATTGTTATTCATTGAATTTTAATTTTTTAATAAAGAAATATGAATTTTGTTTATGTAAGAATATCTCGCTAAACATGTTACTGGGGAATGTATAATTCAAAATTAAGCTCAATAAAAGTTAAACACCATTTCCTTTATTATAAATATCTCCTTAGGTGAATTACTCTTTACGTAATTTTTCATAATTTGTCATGGACATCATTAATAATGTTTCGCTAACAAATATTGCTATTAATATTTGTATTGTTCTAGTCTTTATTTTTCTGTAATAGTTGTTTTTCTTTGTAATATAAAAGAAACAGCATATTTAATTGTTTGGTTATTCACTTAAAAAATGTCTTTTTCTTTTGTTATATGCATGTTGAGGTGTTTAATGGTGTGGATCATGCAACTATGTTACCTTTTGCGCAGCAGATGATCTTGCGGCAGTAGATTACCTTCATGATCAAGAAATCGTTCAGGCCGGAATGTCCAAGGATCGCCCCAAACTTTTGGATCATGGTGGACATACCAAACATTGGCTATTACCTGCAATTATTACATAGATCTGGTACATATAAAATAGATTATCATTTAATTATTTGTCGCCGATTTAACATTGAGGCGAATTGTTGTGCGGGGATAAAATATAAAAATTTGATCCCATGTACAAATCTTCGGACCGATATAATATGCAGAGCAGACAAATGCAAAAATGCCAAAGGAGTCGTTAGCAAATGTAGCAAATGATAAATACAATTTTCTGTTTAACAGATAACATTTTGGTATCAAGAAGTGCCTAACTGATACATAACTTGTTTGAGTTGCCAAATCTACACACCTTATAGGCATGCTATGTTATAAGTATTTCAGCAAACATGTCAACTTGTTCAAAAGTGTAAAATTATCATACATTAATCTCTGAGGAAATTATTCAACTGTAAGTTAAAATTGTGTAACTGACTTAATTGTCAATATTTCTGGTCACCTTTCTACCAAAATGGAAAAGAAATCGACAACTCAATTCAACCACTAAAGACAAATTCTGATTGAATTTGACAAATTCTTGAGTTTTGACAAAAACACGTAAAACGCATTTATGAAAATTGTAATACTATCAAATAGCTAATACTATGAAAACAGTTTAACAAGCTATTTACCAACCTGGTTAATGCGATTGAAGAGGAACTCAAATGTAAATATTTTTCACATCTACATTAATGAATCAAGAGACAAAAATTTCGATTGAAATACAAAAAAAAGCTCAATTTAAAGTACTTTACACAAAGTACCTTTGATCTGATTAAACGTTAAGCTCCACCTACTTTACGTACTAACCAATACAATTAATATAACTGTCCATTTCATTACATTAATATGAATTGTCTTAGATATAAGCATTTTGTAGTACAGCCAATAATTATAACCAATAAGGTACTAACTTTGTTTCAAACATGACCACTAGCTTTTATATCAAGTAAGAGAAAGGTATGTCAATTTTGAAGAAAAAAGAGCCACAAACTATAGACAACAAATACATTTAATCAGATAGATTGGAAGATAAGTTTGGATTAAAAAGAGCCACGAAAAGACAACAAATATATTCAAAATCTAATTGGCAGATAAGTTTTGACTGAAATGGTGTATGAGTTCGAAATGCAATTGAACTACATGTAAAATAAATAATCTATTTTTATATACAGACCGTTGTATTCGCAGCAATTTCGTAGTCCTCAAGCTTGATCTTGTCCCGACAGAAATGAGGCAATAACAACGGCACAGCATTTAAATAGCGCTCCATTTCAATCTCGAATGCTTGTAAGAATATACACTTTTTCATGTCATCAAGTATAGGATATCTGTCCTTGCGAATGTGAAAATCAAGCTCAGTTTGGATTCTTGACTGATATTCTGGGTGATTCAGCAACACAAGAATGGAATTCGTTAACATTGATCGTATTGTTAACATACCTGAATATATGATAAAGGTCTTGGTAAGAGATACCAAACAAAAATATAAAAACAATGAAGCGTCAGTTTTATATAAAAATCAGTATATCAAATCTTTACATAAAATAATTTCCAAACAAAGAAACATCGGAAGTTACATGAAATATCACTTTGAATTTGATAAGACATAAAAGGTAATACAATTGGACATGGGAAATTAATTTGAGAAGATAAGAGATATATTTCAAAGTGGATTTATATACCTCCAACTGCAACCTCGGCTAATTGTCCAACTATTTTGTCGTCTGTGAAGGATATTTGCTCACCAGCAGACTTTTCTTGCCTTTGATATTCAAGATAATTGTTTATTAAGCCTCTTGTTTCACCAGGTTTAAAATCAGCCTGAAATTTTCAAAACTGAAAATGTAAGTTTGGTGTTATCTTGCTCCCATGCTTTTACACAGATGCTTTAAAATGAAAAGTCATCTTATATTATAATGTCTATTGAAAGCTTAACTTATTTTATTTGTTAATTTATTAGTTTCTTAAAAGTTATTTTTCATCAGCACTTAAAATATAGCATTTATGTAGCATGTTCATGGTGTTTGCAACACGATACATGTACGCCATATATAAGCATCTTTAATCGTGCTCTTACCTGAATATTTTGAAAATATTTCTTTAACTTTTCAAAAGCTTTCCTTGCACTACGAAATTGATGACTGTATTTTCCTGGGAGGAATCGGAGGACCGGAAGTGCCAACATTACCACGTTAACGTTAGCATTGAGGAAGAAGTCTGCACCATCCGCATGGTCCCAGAACATATTCCTGTCAAAATCTGTCTTTGAATTCCCACTAAGCTTTGGTTATAAAAAATAGTTGTTTATAAAATAAAATCTTTAAATCTGGTTTAGTTATGAAAATAACTGATGACATTTATACTACTTGTGATCATATAAATATCGATTCGGCAATGTTTTTATAGTGCACTTGTTAGCAAGTATGCAATTTCATTTGTTTGATTACTTAAGGGTATGAGATACTATATTTTATTTATCATGTACAAAATTATATATTAAAAAAGGTATACTTACTAAAATTGATAAAGTATTTGAAAGCGTAGAATCGATGATTTCTTGACAATTGAATAAACTGCCATCTTTCTGCTCTATTTCCTTAATAAACTTATCAATTTCAACCATGAATAAGTCTTCAAATTCTGTGACACCAGGTCCATACACACGTAGTGCGTGTATAAATTGCTGTTTGGCATTTCTATGGAAGGCAGCGGAACCATATTTCGTTGACCCAACAGTTTGACTCATTGTTAAGAAATATTGACCATAAAACGCATCTGGCCGGTCATTGAATTGTTGCCTATATCTTTTATCAGAAAAGGCCTTCTTTATCAGCTGTGAGCTATTCAGAACAATAACATTTTCCCATAGCATTTTTACAAGAAATATTTCTCCATGTTTCTCTGCGTAAGTCCAAAATTTTGAATACATGTTTTCGTGTCCGAATTCTAATATACATCCGAAAACTGGTAAACCTTTTGGCCCATCAATAAACATTGAATTTTGTTGAAATTTTGCGATAAAGAAGTATGACGCAAAAATACAAAAAACAAACACAAATTATTTCAAGAAACATGATGTATTTTTTCTTAGAAAACTGACACCCTTTGCTTATAGCCAATACATTAAAGTCCCAATATATTTGGTTTATCCAACAACCATTACATCTAAAGTGAATTGAACCGACAAGTTGAAATGAAATAGTGCATTACGTTTACATTAAAATTAATGAAATGACTTTGATGGTCGCTTTATGACTTTCTTTTTCGTTTCATTGAACATTTCATTTTTTATCTATAAAATCAGTACTATCTTTGTACATACACGTGAATAAATAATTATGAGCTTGGCTATGGCGTTTGTGGACATGTTCCCAGAGCAGATGAAACCGTATCTAAAAATTATCAGAATGCATGACCCTACACGTAAGTTTTTTTCTTCTTCTTTATTCAAAAGAGAGCTCAGTACTGTTTTGGAGGTCAAAAATTTAATAAGTCGGTGAATAAAGGGAAATACATTTCAGTTTATTAGCAAACAAGTGCTATGTTGCACAGCTTTAAACAATAAGTGTTGATAATCAGGGGGCAGGGGACATATCCGAATGATGGCCCTTATCAAATTTTTTAATAACTCAGACATGGTGTTTTGAAGGTACTGGACACTTCTGATATTTCTTTGTCAAAGTTAGTCTTTCTTGTGTGTAGGAAATGAGGAGCATTTTTGGGTTTTTACCCGAAACTAAGAATTTTGGTAGCTTTGTATGTATTTGTGACTCTCCGAATGGAGGTGAAAAAGTTAAAAATCAAGCTTTGACAGTTGGCGCCATACAAGTAAGAAATTCCGGATAAATTTTATGGAGTATGCTGTACCTCCTTGACGATTGTCCATATTGGTATATTTTAGGTGTGATTTTGGATGGGTGGGGGTAAATATAAATTGCTGTCAGTCATTGCAAACTATTATTTTCTTCAAAGTATGTCATACATGTATATCATTGAATAATGCTGTGCAACTGGTTATCTGACTATGAAACAGATTTTGAAATATTTGGAATTGTGTTTCTGGCCACACTGAAATACAAAATTGTTCATTTTTAGGTTCCCTGTCCCCTTTTAGAATGACAAATTATTAGTAAGTACGACGATTTTTTTTTTCTGTAAATTAATTTTTGTGGTAAAAAAATTATCATGTTTCAATCGTGGCTACCGCCACTCATGAAATGTTTATTGTCATACCACTCAATGAAAATAATTAAAGTATTTATAGAAAAAACTTGAGTATCCTCTATATATTTTTATCAAGCATTTAGTAATTTCATGCTTTGAAGCTCGAAATAGCGCAGAGAGGACAAAGTTTACGTGTATTTTAACTTTATAAATTTAAAGGTTGATGACTTAGGTATTCGTGTAGAAAGGTTAAAATGTGAAATGATACGATCGTGTGATTTTGTTATTACAGACGACAAATCAAGTCTACATTTTATATAAAGTTTACTATCTGATCGTTTAGCATAACATATTTCACAACATTTGTAACATTTGTAGTTATTTAATATATATTTTTTTGTAATTCTTTCAGTGAATGTGATGGTATTTTGGCCTACCGCCTGGTGTATAGAACTGTCCAATACAAGTAACTTGCCAAATGTTTATCTCCTGACGCTGTTCTTTCTTGAATCATTTATTCTACACGGTGCAGGACTTATTCTAAATGATATATTTGACAGATCGATTGACCGTCAGGTGATTATTACCATAACAGTTTTATATTGTTCCGTTTTTCATAATACAAACAAAATACGAAAACATAGAGGTTTTAATCGACACATTTAAATAATATACATGTATGTGATATGCGCCTTAACATAACTGGAAAATGTTGTATGTATGTAACGTCTAATTTCATTGGACAATTTTGTAACGCCGATATACATTGGATTATGGTGTCATGGCAAAAGCGGATTTTAAGTAATTTATTAATTATAGAAGAATCAAATTAAAGGAAATAATCTATAAAAGAGGTTCCCCGGTATTGACAGATCTCACTGCCATTATATCTATAGACTGAAGACATTATACATTTCTTTAGGAAGACATTCTACATTTCTTTAGGAAGACATTCTACATTTCTTTAGGAAGACATTCTACTTTTCTTTAGGAAGACATTCTACATTTCTTTAGGAAGACATTCTACATTTCTTTAGGAAGACATTATATATTTCTTTAGGAAGACATTCTACATTTCTTTAGGAAGACATTATACATTTCTTTAGGAAGACATTATACATTTCTTTAGGAAGACATTCTACATTTCTTTAGGAAGACATTCTACATTTCTTTAGGAAGACATTCTACATTTAGGAAGACATTCTACATTTCTTTAGGAAGACATTCTACATTTCTTTAGGAAGACATTCTACATTTCTTTAGGAAGACATTCTACATTTCTTTAGGAAGACATTCTACATTTCTTTAGGAAGACATTATACATTTCTTTAGGAAGACATTATACATTTCTTTAGGAAGACATTATACATTTCTTTAGCAATTATAGTGTCCAACACCATTAATTCTAGGATGACTATTTTCTGAATGATACTCCATTTGTGTAATAACAAAAATTTTGTGGTTTGCCTCCTTAACCACTGAAAAATCACACGAAACTGTGTACATGATTTTGGATCATATATAATTGTTCTTGAAGTTTATTACTCGAGTACAATGCATGTTTTTACATTTATGACTTGTTACTCTTGTTATTGTATGATACACCGTCAAAACAAGTCATAATATCACGAAAGTTTATTATATTGTCAAAAGAAAATATCGCCATCGACTGACAATTCTTTACATAAAAGTTTTTTGTTCTGTTGTTTAATTTACTAACAGGTGAAGCGTACTCAAGGGCGACCATTACTAACTGGAGAACTATCATTGACAAAAGCAAAATGTTATCTCGCCATCCTTTTGTCAATAGGAATATCATTACTTTTGCAGTTTAATTACATATGGTAAATAATTAAACTTTATTGTTCCAAGTCCACCTAAAAGAAAGTTACAAGTTTACTTTAAGTATTCTGCAATATAAGTCATGAATCATTTTACTTTTACAAAGTAAAATTGACGAAAATGAAACTTTTATAGATAGCAATGAAAAACATAAACTTTAAGAAAATGCTAGCTGAACTATTAAATGGTAAAAAAGGAGCTTCATCTCAATACCTCCCTAGCACCGGTGTGGGGAGTATTCAATTCTTAAAGCGACATAAAACATAATTATACGATGGTGAATCATTTTGTCGTCTTTTCAGGTAAAGCTAAAGTTCCTGCTCTGTTTGACATCGTATTTAATTTTGGATTGCTACATTTCAGCCTCTGGCTTTTGACAATGTGTGCAGTTAGTTCTACCATTTATCCGGTATCAAAAAGATTCATGCATTTCCCAGAGATAGTACTAGGTAGGTATACATGTATGATATGTAGCACTTTTCGCGGTATACATATTCCCGCAATTTTTTAAACCCGTGAAAAGTCACGTGTAACAAATTTGTTTCACTTAATTAGATTAGCAGAATATTGAGCTACGCTTCAATGATATATACAGCACGGTAAAATTTCCGTTCCCTCACAATTATATCTCTATATATTAGCTCGGAAATATAATTTCCAAAAAAAAATCCGTATACGTACTTTCAATGTGACACGTTCATGACATTCCATGAAAACCGGTGTATGGTCGTGCCCTTTACAATGGACGGAACTAAATAAAACGGAATAAAAAGATGATCGGAAGTTATGTAGTCTCAATATAACACTTAAGCTGCCAAAATACATGTTTAAAAAGCAGGCATTATATCATTACCCACGAATATACTATCCAAATGTGTCTTTCCTGGCCACTGACTTTTAAGTCACTTGTTTTTCACCAGGAGGGGAAAGGGGGGGGGGGGGCTCCAATCCGCCAGGGACTTTTCTATGGCTAGCTTGAAAAAAAAATCGTTGGTTCTATTCAGACACCCGCTTGTGCTTTAAATTATGCACGTAGTGGCACTTAACACGAACACATTTAATTATTTAACATATTATCTTTTATCGGCGAGGTATCTTAAATTCTGAAGATAGATTCTTATCCATTTAACTTATATTTGAAGCTAATTCTTTTCACGCTAGATAGTCCATATTTTCTCCAATTTCGATTTCCTTGTAATTTAAATGGATAAAAAACATATAACTAAGCATTAACGTACCATAAAATAGTAATTATTTTGCGTTTTTTCCTCATTTGAAATTATCACACGTGTTTTATTTCAAAACAATAGACATTTCAAACTGTGTTGTTTACATAAAATAGTACCTCGCCGTCTTATTTATCAAGGATTTACTTAAGAAATACATGCATTATTCAAATCAATGTATTTTGTTCTAATGTAACAAAAATAGATACGTTTCTTATATTTTGACGTAATATCATATGTAAATCTACAATTCATGGTTATCGATTTGTGCTTAAACAATAAACTGTACGTATATTCTTAGAGTAAAAAATACATTTTTTATTTGTATATGCATCGAGAAAATGATTAAATTAGACTACATCCTATCTTCATACAATATACTATTTAAAAAAAGAAAGATTTAACCACTGGTATCATATCTAAATATCCTATAAACACATATTGAGGATATTTGTTTGTTTGTTTGTGTGTAAGGTAAAATTTCATTACATCGAGTGGGCTTTAAAAACAGTATTCTCACGCGAGGCGTAGTCACGAGTGCACCAGTGAGAATACTTTTTTTAAAAATCCCGAGATGAAATAAAAAAACATCTTACACAACTTATAAAAAAACAAATTTTCATTTTATTACATACTTAAAAACAAGTTAAAACGAAATTTCCTTAATAATAAAACCAGTTTTACCCACTGGTAGTCTATAAGGTACATGTATTAGTCGAAGTTAAAAATCTTAAAATACAAGAAGTCTTGGGATGAAAAATAAGTTCCACAATCAACTTCAAATGGCGGTGATATCATTCATTTTATTAAAAGATATGAATTATCGCTTGTTTTAATAATAAAAGCAAACACTTCTAGGAGAAAATGTCCAACCATCCATCTATATTTCTGTTACTTACTGCGAATTTATATTAAACCTGGCTTGATGTAATTTAAGCGGCCGCCATTTTAAAAAGTTGTGTATTTCACTGGAGTAAAATAATTGAGTTTGATTCATAGGGATATTATTTAGATTTGTTAGTCATACACCTTTTTAAAAGAAAGAACAGTGTATGAATTACAACTTCATTCATAACGGTAAAATTACGTCATCCTAAGCATGCCATTGTGCAGCACGCGACTCATCTGGCACCCCATGCCAGATGAAATTTCCGGCATGGGTAAATCTCACGGAAACGCCAGTCTGATATGCAAAAAATAAGTGTGAACAGTAATTCTGACTTGAATCCATATTTCAGAAAAGCAAATTGTTTTAAGAAAAAGTATCTGGAAAAAAGTGATATCTCGGAAGGATTAAAACAGTACAAATACATGGACATTGCAGGCTCGATTTCATTGAGTCTGTACATGAGGGATAATGAAAAAGAGCAACATCCCTCACACCCCCTAGCACCGGTTTGAGCGGTACTAAATTATCAACATTTAAAAGTGCTTGACTCAATGATCTCAAGTCTCAAAATAAATTTCATTTGAATATTTCAGGATAAACATATTGATAAAATAATTGGTGTCAAATCAGCGGCTTTAAAGTTTAGTGATAAAACAAAAATATGGCTGTGGGCGACGAGCTTGGTGTTCGTAATCTCCCTTGTAATAACTGGATACATATTTCATCAAACATGGCCATATTTTCTGTCCCTACTTGTGTCATATGCAATGGTATCATATAAGGTAAAGACAATCTTGTTGTCATCATGCTTTTGCGTAAAGTCTGTTTACTCAGTAAAATAAAATGTAAATTTATGGAATACTCGTATTAATTTATTTATTAGGTACCAGTGTATATTTAATTTTTAAAACAGAAACTCTTTGTTCTAATTTGTTAGCGTTGTTTTAACTTATTAAAACTCTAAAATCACAATTATATATGAATAAGATTCAAGTGTGTTGTTTATCACATTACACAGTGGTTGGTGGTAGAAAATAAATAATTATACATTTTAATATAACTAGTGCTTAATCTCTTAACTTAATTTTGATATATATTGTTCTAAAAACTTTCTTAATGTTATTTATATTTTTAGTAGCGATTAACTACCATTATGTTTAAAATTTCACCATAACCTACCAATAGCAAAGATTTTTGTCTGTGACTACATTTAAGTTGATTAATGTTCTTTTTATATTTCAGATAGCCTTTGTAGATCTTAATGACCCTGATTCTTGCTCCAAATATTACTCTTTCTCATCAGTCGGACTGGTTATATTACTTGGAATATTTGCAGGAAATTTGTTTAAACAGCAGCAAGTGTTTTCTGAGTCTGTGTAAGCGTTGTTATTTTCTGAAACATAAAAATACACGAAATGAATAAATATATATTACAAATGAGTCGTCATGTATTTTTAATTTAACCAACTTTAATTTTCATAGCTTTATTTACCATCTATTATGTATTATTTGATGTGAATTTAATGGCCTATTTAAGATATAAAGGTAAAAAATGCTTTTATTCACGTTTGTAAAAGTTACATGTCACTTACTTTTCCAACTGCAAGAAATATTATTACACTTGTTAATACATTATAAAACATGTATGGTGTTATTGCGTTTACAAACAGCTTTAATTTTCAATTCATTTTATGGCAATTCAAACGTATTTGACTGCTTACAATATGTTTTACAAATATGGTCAAGACATATACGTGTATGAATACAATTCTTATAAAGATTCAGCATTAATACACAAATACACAAAACCTGTGCATGGAATTGAAGAGTAAAGTGGAACCAAGTAGAAATTTGAATGTAAAATACAAACAAAATAAGATACTCTCCAACTGAACACACAAACTTTTATTTGTCCCGTCTGCAAAGGCTGAAGATTTGGAATTCCTAAGCTCTTGTCGCAAAATTTTAAGCTTTGATTCTGAAACAAGAAATCACCAATTATGAAGAAATAGAAAATGCGTCACTGTCATATCGAATTCTATCATAAGAGATATCAGGGGCACCAACAAAAAAAAAGAAAAGATATTATGTAATAAAGTGTGAATTCAAATATATTTCCATGTATTTCCCATGAAACAGTTACATATCTAAGAGTTTGTTCACGTATTATAAAGACATCGCCTACAAATACTTCATTTAAATCAGTCTTTTCCTGGTGGTAAAGGACATTATATTGATATATTTATTAGAGTAAAGCTTAACAGTATAAACAAACTATTTATGTCTAACACAGTATGCGAATTACTTAAAGCAACAAAGTAGAAAATAATATTCTGATCCAACAACATAATTCACATACTGTACTGTTTCTATCAATACCAATAACACAGACCACTTTAATTTGGTGTATTGCAATTATTATCTCTGTATATAACATTTAATTATTCCTGATAGATTCCATAAGATTCAGATGTAAATTGCTTAATATATCTCATCTTTGACATACATTCTGAATCAACGATATCTAGTTTTGTTTATACTGGCTAAATATTTCTTGTTTAAAAACTCTATAAAAGTTTGGATCAAAATTAAACATAACATTACTTAAACCAACACTATACTGAATAACAAACATTTAACTTTATAACACTGTGAATTTACATTTCTGCTTTTGCGTTTCCGGTAGGTTAGCAAAAATTATCAACAATATTTAATTTCTCCCCATTTATGTACCAGTCAAATTCATTATTTGCTTCACGTCTTAAATTACAGACTTAAGTTTTTTTTAAGTTTCACACCTCATTTAACAGAATATGTTACATGTATATACAATCTTTCACATATGCAAGCTACTAATTTGTTGTTTAAATTAATTTGCATTGCTCTAGACGTTGTGAAAATAATTTGAAACATCCGAATTTGAGAATCTTTGAGTAAATATTTAACATAATATCAGAATAACATATCAAGAAAAATTTTGTGTCTATACTTTAACTGATTATTATGTACAGAACAAAGAGCAAATGCATCTTTTAAAATTTGTTGCAACTATCTTCAAGCGTCTTAGAGGCGCTCTATAATTTACCATTTATATGCTTCAGAGACAGACATACACTTTGCCAATATCAGAATTTTATCAACCAACAAACGGCATAGCTAGCAATTAAATTCAAAGCCACATATAGCAGGCAGGAATACGTCTTTTATAAATATCAAAATTTAAGGTATAATAGAAAATCGGAAAATATCTATGAAATTAGAACAATCTGTTTTCTTCCAAATAAATTGGAAACGATGTAGGTCTTTTTTTAAATAATAGACCGTATTCAACTATTCATGAACAGTGCAAGACTTTGTTTAGCTTACATTTTTCCTACTACCAGTTAACACGTCGTGTTTCATATTTTGGATACATTGTGTTCCATTTAATTATAGAACCAATTTAATTCACAACTGACATTAAGGTACTTTGATGGAAAGATTGGTCAAAAGCATTAAATAGAAGGGTCCTATTCTGAAAAGAACATAAATTGAAACATTGAAACAGTATGTGACTTAATTAGAAAATGCTCGGACATTGTCTATCACCCTTCGGCATGATATCTTATTGAATCACACTCTGTACATCAGATTTTGTTCCAAAAATGCAATAAGGTTTTTACAGTGATTACGGACCCCACTTTATTCAAATAGTAATTAGCTTTCCGTTACTTTAGTTTCTTTTCTATATAGTGTATATAGACATTTTTTTTTAAATATATGCAACAGTTATCATCCACATTTCTAAATATATATTTTGTGCGACATTTCCTCCTGATATAATCAGGAGGTTTTTATATATAAAATATATTTATTTGCAAATTTGTAAGAATAATTACATTTTTTTTTCATTTTGGACCAATATAATTAACAAAGTGACTTTATATTACAAGTAATCATTGCTTTAAATATGTTTTCATCTCAAATAAATGCATGCTTGAAAAATAAGATAAAAGAACAGAACATGTTACAGAATTAAGAATGTCGCAGCTGCCATTATAACATAAACCGGTGCCCTGGTGTAAGGCATCTAACAAATCAAACAGAAATGAATTTTAACTTTAATCAAAACCATCTTCAGAGTAGTAGTACTACTCAGAGTGATAAAACACGAAACATTTAGGATGCTTAGACCGGGACATAAATCTCCTAATCCCTAGCTATACCATATATATACTTCTGATATAGTTATTAGGAAAGGAAATAGTCAAAAGGAAACAAAATGATTCTAAATCTAAAATTTCCATTAAGGTTTGTAAATATCTTAAACGTTAACATTTACGTTTACTGTATGATTTTAGTCTTTGGCATCGTTTATATATCAACCGTTACTTTTAACATGTGTCAAAATGATATTATGTATGTTGTAATAGATGTGTGTAGAAATGAGTTCTAAATTAATGTTTGCTGACAATTTGCTTAAACCCTTAATCGTATCTCATTGAATTTATGTTTTTTATGTAATTTTGAAATGCCCTTTCAATTCCTTTTTCTGTACAAGTTTTTAAATTAAATGAAAAGAAAAAAAAAATTTCAGATGATACGATATCGATTTCTAACTGTTTTGATAAGACAATGTACAGGAATCTTTAGAGAATTAAACTTTCTGACATTCTATTTAACTAAAATGTGTATAAATTCAATAAGATAACATAGTTAACACGCAATTTATGCATTAAAGGTTCCATAATTTCATTTAAAGAAAACTAAATTTGACGTACATATAAATCACAATGTATTATTAACTTTATAAAACTGGATAATTGATGTAAATGTTCGTGTAGATGGAAAATATTACTATTAGAATACATGTGCATGTTGTTCATTAATTCTTTAATTATGATGTGTTGCATGCCATGTTATCTTTTATTGCTGTAACTTTTTAATGTAGTTGCTATTTTCGTTAGACAAATTAGACAATATTTTTAAAAATAATATTTTTGCAAAATTAATTAAATGCCAAATTTTTGAAAAACAAAACAAAAACACCAACAAAGAACAATTTATTTGTTAAGAGAAAAAAGATCGTATGTTCTTCAATATTAAGATTATCTTTATCTAAATTAAATTGAAGGGAAGATTACCTAAAAACTAGATCGGAGAATCGACTTAGAATGTTTCCTTTGTCATAATTTAAGATTATGCAAATTTTAAATAAAACCTATGAACCTACTTTCTGTCTATATGTCTCTATGTAGACTCTTTTTGACATCTTAAGTCACCCAGACTTTTTTATATGTGAATTGGTACCGTGTAAATTTCGACAATGCATTCAAATTTAATAAATACTTTCTTATAATAATTCTACAGCTGCGTGCATCATTTAATATGTCTGAAATGTAACTACGATATCAATCATTTTTTGTCTTATGGGTATTTCTTTTAATGCTTTGAATACACTTCACGTATATATTATTTGCAGTTATCAGACATTCTGGGCTGAAGGATTTCTGTTTTTAATCAGATTGACATTTGCACTAAAACGTATCTAAAAAAAACAAATTTGAATATATATAAATATGTAAATGGTTGTTTTGAAATATAGCTCGAACCGCTAAGCGACGGTTAAACACAAACAACGGTTTATATAAAGCCATATAACCTGTCAGAAATACTTATAACAACAATCATAATTGTTTAGATAAAGAGCAAAGTGACAGCATCCGTTTATAATATTAGTTATACAGAATATTAACAGGTTATATGACCCTATATGACTGTTTGGAAATATGGCAAAGAACCTTTTTTACACGGTCAAATAACCTGTCAAAAATCTTTATAAAAAAATTATAATACATTAAACAGCTTATGTTGAGAAAAAGTGAGATTTATAATACTGCACGTCTTTAATGTCACTTCTCATTTGATAATCGTGACGTTTATAAAGTTCTATAAACACTGCTGCTATCTATTCATGAAATAATTGTCAGTTATGATGCCGTTTTCTACAATGAAAAGTGTTGTCGCTGTATTAGGTACCTGTTTTGTAAGAACACTGCAACAATAAGAGATTGTATATATGTGAAAACAATGTATTTATGCGAAATGGTTATTAAACAACAGAAAAGTACACAAGGAACACAAGCGACCAGTGGCGTTTACAAACGACGTCAAAGACATTACCATGCCAACAACACCTTATCAGAACACCACACCTTACTAAATACACTGCCTGTGCAATATTAACCATTCCCGGAATATATATTCCGGAAAATATATATATTCACCGAAATGCGCAAAATGGAGTTGTACTTGTACAAGGATGCGGATGCTGTACTGCATTCTGATAACTTCATGGTCCATTGGTTCGTCCTTCAATTATAGAAATACTAGTAGTGCGTTCATTCCAACTTTCATGTTCATTCTTATTACTTGCCGAACGGTCTTTCCAAGAGCATCAAGTCACTTATCTTGTGTAAACAACTGTTTTGTTAACGGACGTTTCACCATATGGTAGATTTAACAGCGCTCTCCAGGGCATATTTTAATTTGTTTAAGCTTGAAGCAAAACTGTAATTTTATGATAGGACTGCTTCAGCCGAAATTCATTTATTGTTTGTTGAAAATATATTATCAATGATGTCATTAAAACTTTAACTGCTGCTCTAAATAACAAGAAGTCGTCTGGTCGAAAAAGTTCTGTCTGCTTTGTTGCGATTTTCTTGAAATGAAAAACATTGTTATAACAACAAGGCTATAAAAAATAAAATTGTACTTTTGATAGTTTTACTAAATAATTATAAATCATATTTGCATATTGTAAACAAACTGCTATCAAGTTTTATGTCAAGACAACTAGGCAGTAACAAAACTTGTGGATAATTCTTCGTATGATTTTATACTGTTATTTTTGTTTTCTTAATTGCTTGTTTGTATGGCTTTGAGAATTTATACTATTACGGCAATAAATAGCATAACGACTTTATGCCATTACGTATTTTTACCATATCGACATTATACCATTACAACTTTATACAATAACGACTTTATCCAATTACGACATTATACTATCGCAATTTTATGCCATTAAGACTTGATACCATTACGACATTATATCATTACAACTTTTTACAATAACGACTTATTCTAATTACGACATTATATTATCAAGAATTTATGCCATTAGAAGTTTATAACATTTTGGCATTATACCATAACGACTTAACACCTATACGATTTTATACCATTTCGATTTATACCATTACAATTTTATACCGTTTCGACAATATACCATTTTGACATTATACCATTACGATTTTATACCATTTCGCATTATACCATTACGACTTTATTCCATTAAGACATTATACCATTACGACTGCATACCATTTCGATATTATACCTGTCCATTTCTACATTATGCCATTACGATTTTGTACCATTACGACTTTATACCCTTACGACCTTATAAAATTATGACTTTATACCATTACGGCATTATAGAATTATGACTTTGTATAAGTAGGACATTTTACTTTAAAAATTTTATACTATCATGATTTTATACAATTATGATTTCATACAAGATCGACAATGTACAATTACGATTTTATACAATTACGGCATTATAGAATACCATCATGACTTTATTACATTACAGTATTATACCATTATGTTTTTAGAATATCCATTTTTTTATTAAATAACAACAGAGAGGTTACATGATACTAGAGCAAACTGATTTCTTTATTTAAGGGAGCACATCAAATATTACAATAAATCATTATTACAAGCTTCAACAATAATATATTTTAACTTCACTTTTGATGAAATGACGCTCTTTCGTTATTATGTTGTGCAATTTTATCTGATCAAAAAAGAGAGCGAAGAAAAAAATTGACTTGCATTATGGACGATCGACTATAAATTAATATGTTTGAAGATATGTTTTAACATTTTAGGGACTGGTTTCATGCACTGCTTCAATAAAGCAATAAAGCTGCACACTAACAAATACACATGTCTTGATCGATTGAAATGCCATGCTTGTATTGCATTTCAATTAAGAACACAAAAACAAGATACAGGTTAAAATGAAATTCACCAAATTGAATGATTCTTTCATTTCGGATAGAAATAAAACCATGTATTTCGGAAATTTGCATTCTTTTAAAATGTCAAATTAAATTCTACTTAACGCATTTATCTAGACTTGAAGCAACATAAAGTTACTGTAAAACGCTTTCTTCAAACAGTTAAATTATTTCGAAAACATTATTTAGTTATTATGTTAAAATTACTTCAAATACATTATTTAACTATCATGATTCGAACGTTAAAATAACTTCAAATACATTGTTTTGTTATAACGATTCGAATTTCAAATAACTTATAAATACAGTATATATTTATAACGATTCAAACGTTAAACATTATTTAATTGAAACGATTCGAACGTTAAAATAACTTCAAATATATCATTTAGTTATAACGATTTGAAATCAAAATATTTCAAATCCATTATTTACTTATAACTTTCGAACGTTAAAAATACTTCAAATACATTATTTATTCATTACAATTCGAAAGTTTTAATAACTTGAATTACATTATTTAGTTATAACGATTCGATCGTTAAAAATACTTCAAATACATTATTTATTCATAACGATTCTATCGTTATAATTACTTCAAATACATAATTTAGTAATAAGGATTCGATCGTTATAATTACTTCAAATACATAATTTAGTAATAAGGATTTGATCGTTAAAATTACTTCAAGTACATTATCTAGTTATAACCAATAATTACTTAAATCAAAACTGTCGAAAGAGGGCTAGTGCGGTTTTGGGATTTTTACAATATTACCCGGTGTCTATAAGCTGATAACTACCGATTATCTTTACAAAGGTGTTGCATATAATTATGTCGCTTTCGATCATCGTTAATATAAACCAAATTGTTTTATAGTTTACCTTACTATTCAAAGTCTATTATATATAAGAAAATTACAGTACTTATCCCATCGTATGCGTTACAATTTATTTCACTATATAAAACCACAGTTTGTGTTTTGTCTTGTGCAACAAGAAAAGTGCAGACAATGACAATCATCTTGAAAATGATTCAAATTTAACATAGTTTGAATTTTACCTACGAGAAATGTTTTTGATATAAAAGAAAAGTAAGTATTTAATACAAATACTTTGTCCTGGAAATATCGACAAAGTATGGTTAATATAAGAATCGTTTTGTGTCTAAATCAATTCCTTCATCACGACATACATTTGAATGTTTTAAGTTTTTTTAATAGTACACAAACTTCAAACATTTTATAATGTGGATCTTTTAACGCGATGATGGGCGCTATCTGCCTTGCATATTTTGAGCATAAATGTTGCTGAAAAATCTCATTGTACAAACACTGATATTCAATGTCATGGTGTAGAATTACTTATGCTTAGAAAAAATCATTTACGTTAATCTAATGCTTTAAAGCACAAGTGAAACATAGCAGTGTCATATTTATTTGATCTCCTGATATTTTACGATATAGAATTTTACTACTTTTTATTATATAGGAAATGATGGGGGTACAGACTACCTTAATTGTTCTGTAGTGAAAATAATATTATGATAATTTGAAACAATAACAAAAGCACATATACTACCCTTGAGAAGGAACGGACACATATTCTAAAATTCTGTTCTTAAGTTATGGTAAACAAATGGACTACATTAACTTAGAAGTTGACAGATAGCAACAAAACTACAGATATATTACATTTTATACAGACATTTTAGAAAATGTGATATTTAAACAAAACAGGGGGATATGTTATATATTGTAACAAAACCAGAGACTAATAACTGTATTATTGCTAAGTAGCAACACATAGCATGAATGGCACATTAAAGGCAGATTAAGTGAAAATATTTTCATAAAAATAACATAGAAGTTGCCTTTTTTGTTGCAAACGTATAACCATCACTTGTGTGGAGGACGTAAAAAGTTGCCCCATACATATCATCAAATATTTTATATTTTTGGTCCTTAAAAGTATTATGCTTTGATAAACATGTTTGTGGCAATTGTAGTTTCTTCTCTTTGACCATTTTCAATTTGGTTGGTTTCAGTATTCCTACTTTAATACTGTAAACCCCCCTAGGGTATTGTGTGCCTGCTTTCTCGTTTAGGGCACACGCTTTCTTACTTAGGACCATACTCCGTTTCTAATGGAATGACACTAAAGTGTCACATTCAAGGTTCCGTAATAGACGCCGTATGAAAACATCTGCGGATGTTTCCCAATTTACAATTGCACCATTTTCGTGCTTAAATGCTGAATTCTGCTTATGCCTGTGCTAGGGACACGGGCGAAAACATTTTTCAGTACAGTCCGTGAACAGGCTCAATCAAACAGAGTGTGCAACATTTTCAGTTTGTTAAGAATTCCGTCTTTTTTTCTCTATTGTACTGATACAGAGATTCATGAAACATTTCAGGACATGATAATTAAATGGTAATTCAGATTTATAAAGTGTCATAATTGTTTTGTGAATGTTCATGTTCATTGAAAGGAATTTATAAAGTATTTCAATTCTTCGTCAATTTTATGAGAAAGGGCTAGGTACGTTTTGGGTCGATTTTGGCCCAAAATTTTGAAGAAATAAAATATTGAATATAAATGAGTCATTTAATGTCAGTTGACAAAGCAACATATATGCAATTAAAAACTGACGTTCCTTTGTATCTCGGCAACGTAGATGACGTCACGGATGACGTCAATCATCCTCTATTTCGCGCAAAAATCGCAAAAATGGGTAAATTTTGGTGTGATTCTACAAATATTAGGTTTACGCACTTTTTAACCGCTTAGGTTTTTACATTTTATATTCCCATAAAATATTAGCTTTAAATTATCACCTACTATTTTGTGGTTACTGTTTGCGCACTTCTGTTAATTACCCAAAGTTTACACTTCGTCAGTCTGCTGTTTACATACTGGCAAATGGCAACGGATTGGTAAGGGGCGTAATCGAGTATATATTGGTAGTAGGAGAGGCTCCAGTTCTTCAATTAGTGAAGAGATAAATATCACTGTGCATTTAAATAACATAAAGTATTTTTCTTTAAATTAGTGAACAATTCCAATAATATGCAATAACATTTATATTATTATATCATTTAAGTATTATAAGACGTTTATTTCAGATAGATTTTCCCCAGACATTTTAGTTGTCTACACTAATCCACTGACTGATAAATATATGTGACCTTTCTCGTCAATTAAAATATTGTAACACTGCTGCTTTGCTGGGCAAGTGTGTCAACAACTGAATAAATGACTCCGCCTACATTTACCTAGCAGTTTGTCACGTACGCACGTCGGCAAAGTCTTTTGAAGTCTTGATAAAACCGCCCTTTAATGATGATTGACACTTTTAGCGCACCAAATGATCTCTAGCACCGGTCAATCACTTGTCTCCAGAATCAGTTTATTTAGAAGGGTGCTGTGAAATTAAATCTTGTCAAAAATTCTGAATATAGGTCATTAGTTGCGATTTTGTTTTATACATTTGTATTGAAATAATTTTTTACAAATTCTTCAAATGTTTGCATGCTTGCAATTATCTTGGAAGTCTCGCAATATTGTACATCAATATTAACATACGAGTCTCTCTGGCTTCAGAAACTTTATAAGTCACTTCTTAACATTTTTTCTTTCTTTTGTCAGAGGCATTGGTCAGGTATAAAAACAGGTACGCTGAATACCTTACGCTACCACAGTGATGAAGCATAGCGCATGCTTTACTGTATCATAACATTTGCAAGTTGTAAAGTTACAACATTTGAGATTTTTTTTTAAAGTGTCCCGGATATCAGTCTTGAAATTATGGCATGTATGTGTGTGTGTGATAAAACAAAAATGTATGTTATCGAAATAGCTGGAAAAGCATTTTGTACCTATATTTTACTAGTCATAACTTGTGTTGAAACAAAACTGAAAATAAGAAATTCGTCGGTAGTACTTTGTATACTGCTATGCAAATTTATTGCAGTATATTACAGTACTGTTGCACCAATGGTATATGTCATTGAAAAGGGTAGGATTTTTTATGCACTGTTTTTACGTGTTCATGTATATTCTTTACATCATAAAAGGAATTCAAACCTATTTTGTGCTTTGTGTTGTTAGATATGAAATCTGAATATTCAAAGTATGACAATGAAATATGTGGTATTATCCTTTAACAGGAAACATAAATACGAGTGTAAATAATCCGGAACAAAGTTTATGTTGATTGATCACCGCCTTTTCCTATATTCTTCAATTAAAACAGTATTCTAAGCAAGTTGAAAATATTTTTAGTGACTAAGGTAGTTTAAATTATCCGTGCATTTACCTTGCAAAAGAAAAAACTTCCGTAACAGAAAAAAATCTTGTACTAGTTCATTTTGTATTTTATTTTTTAACAGAATATAAACAGCCTCTGCATCATCGTATTATAATGATGATCTGTTTTTGAACGATACCAAAAAACTTCGACTTAACACTGCCGACTTTAATGTGTGTGTACATTTGTTTATGTTTTTCTTCTTTTCCATTGTATACTTTTTTATTTATTTCATTTTCTTTATTTAATTATGTTTTTTAAACGTCATCTTAAAATAAAAAGTAAGTTCTCCGCGGCGATCGCCGACAAATATTTTATGAAACACGAAAATATTCTGTATTCAAGACCTAAGTTTTTGCAAAATCTATATACTGAGTACATAAACATTAATAAATCAATATAAAATCTAACACGTACGTGGTCTCCGGACATTTTGGCAGGAATTCAAGGGAGGCTAATCATTCTACTATTTCGGCAGTATGACAGTAACTCGATTGTTTTATTTATCAAAAGCGAATTGCAAAGTATGATAGATAATGTTTATATTAAATAAAAAGATGCAAAGGATACTGAAACGTTAAAAAGTCCAAAAAATACCAAATTATAGGCCGATCCGGTAATCCTTCGCCGGTTCCGACAGTATGGCAGTAACTTGCCGATATTAAATATGTTGTATTATTTATCAATAGTGATTTTATTTACAAAAATCTTTTTACGTATTATTGATATTGTTTTATATTTAATTAAAGATGCAAGAAAATTGGTTAAAAGTTCATAAATAAGCAAAATACAGGCCGATTTCGGTAATCATTCGCCGATTCCGGCAGTTTTCCCGTTTTCGCCGTTTAAATATTTCGTCACTGTTAATTAAACCGATTTTCTTTTCACATTTCTTTTTTGGAGGTCAATCATAACGTTTAAGTTTAATTTATAAAAACAGGCAAAAAAAATATTATTAAAATGCATAAATAATAAATAACCAAATCACAGGCCCTCGACGAATCCGGTAGTATGGCAGTAACTTTTCGATCTTAGATTTATTGTTTAATCAAAAGTGATTTTATTTACAAAAATCTTTTGACATATCATTGATGATGTTTAAAAGATATAAAATGCAAGGCCATTCTTTATAAGTTCATTAATAACAAAATTACAGGTCGATTCCAGTAAAGACCACAGATTCCGGTAATTCGGCCGATTCCGGTAGGTTGAGTAACCGATGCATTATGTGAAAGATCAATATCGTATAATAATAATAATAATGATTCTGATGATGATGATAATCAAACACGTGCATAGATATAAGTTCTGAACTTTACTAAATAGGTAATTACATAAGACCACTGAATAAAAATATTTTCATAGCGGTAATATTACGAATATGTGCCTCTTCGTATGTCAAATTTCTAATAAATTTCGTTGGTTAGCCCTTTTAAACTGAAGAAGGTTGTGTTTAACTATGAACTTGTAAAAGTAATTGTGTATTTTATAAAACAGCAGTTACTGAACACACTTCTTAAATAGGGTAAGTAAATTATATAAACAAGTAAAACGGTTTCCTGCGGGGAACATTTTTAATGATATAAATATATCTCATTTTAACTATTTTCAACATTGTTTTGGGGGGGAAAATTTAAAAAAAAAGTTTGTATCAGGAAAAATATTGAAAATAACCCGTCAATATAGAAAAAAGGTCTTTGGAAATTGGTGACCGTTTTTAAAAAACCGGGGGGGAGGGTTCAAACTTTTAAAACAATTATTTCTTTTTTTAAAAAATTTAAAATCAAAATGGCCCAATTCAAATAAATTTAATTCCGACCAAAAAAAAAAAAGGGAAAACACACAATTTTAAAAAATTCAAATTTTTTAATTTAATGGAAGATTCCACTACGAATTTTTTAATTTTGATTTTCAGTAAAAAACAATTTTTTTTGAAAATTTGACATAAAATTTTAAAAAGAAACATTGATAATTTTCAAAAAATCATTCAATTTTTTCCATTTTTAAAAAGGGTTTAAAAAAATTATAAAAAAATTTTTGTTTTTAAAATTATGTGTAATCCGGACTTAATTCCCTAGAGGTAAATCCGTAACGTACCGGCAAATGGTATTTAGCCAGGTTTTCGAAAAGGCAATTAACCAATCATGTACGGTTTACAGATCACATGCTCCTCCGTGTACCGAAAACAGGTCCACGTGCTCATCCATACCTCAAAAGTTAAACGCGTACCAATACCCTGCGGTCTTCAGACCGCAGGGAATAAAAGCTATCATATATGTATTCCTTTTCGTCTGTTTTAATATACTTCACAGTGACTAATTATTTATGTCTGCAATCGTAATTGAACGTAGAAATATACATCAAATGTACCATTAACTCCTTTGTCTTACACGATAAACAATTAAGAAAATACATATGCGTCACTATATTTTTAATTACTCGAAGCGATGCGCTCAAAATAATACGTGACGTTGATGACGTCAAACTGTAGTATTTTGTATTTTGATAGGTTGTTTTGATTTATTATAACTTTTTTGTCTAAACAAATATCTGGCTCAATCTTGCATCATTTGTTAGAAATAAAATTTAATTTTGATATATCAAATTTTGAATATTTTTTGCCGATAGGCCAAAATCGACCCAAAACGTACCTAGCCCTTTATATCATGATAATGTTATCAATAAAGAATATATATTTGATACATATAATAAAACTATTTTTTTATATCAAGAGCCACCAACAGTTGTATTACACCAAACTGTCAAGCCAAAAGCATAATAAACCTCCAAAACAAAGATTATGCCAATAACATTACATCATACCAAATGATCATGTGTTGATATGTTTTCAATTAGAAAAGATGTTTTGAAATGTATTTTGCAAAACAATGAAGGCGATTGCTGTAAACTTGCCTCTTAAGGCCCATTATGCTTAAAAGATGCCATCATTTCCCAGACACATTTTTTTTCGTATCTCGTTACAGTTTCTTAGAAAACTACTTGTTTTTTTTTTTGTTTCTAAGTCTCGGATTTTTACATTATAGACTTTGCCTGCATTAGTTATTCAATTTTGCTTTTATTGCAATAATGACTTAAGTTTGGTTTGTTTTTTGAATAAAGCTTTGTCAAATTTGACTTTACCTAATTAGAAAGAATATTTGGTAACTGAATCCGTATGGAATCGTTAATATATGGCAAATATGAGAACTTCGATTTTAAACTAGTCACGATTTAAAGCAATTTAAAAATAACAAACATGCTCGTATTTCGGCATACTATAAAAAAAATAAAAATTAATAAGTTAATGCTTAATTAATAATTAATCGTTCAGACCAGTAAATGAAACCGACCGTAAAACGAATGTAACGTTGAAATAAATGAAGTGGTTTAATTGAATGATAGGAATTTACAATGAACTCTAATGACTTCAATTTAATTGAAATATATGTTATTTATTGCTTTTCCCCATAAAATAGATCTAATTGCAATTTGTAAAAGCCAAATTTTATGTAGGTTACACACATTTATCGATTCTCAAGCAAGCAAAACAAAAATGTTGTGAATGTTTAATGATTTAAAGAAACGACCCAGTTGAAATCAAATAAAATACATTTTATGAAGTGTTGCATTAAACAAACATGTCATATTTACGATTTTTAAAAATTAAAATGTACACACGCCATGCAAAAATGGAAACTGTAAGTCACTAGGGATAATTTTAAACGAGTACAGGAAAACTCATTAATTTATTTTTGGCAGGATTATTAGATTTACAGAAACAGGACACACTCTCAATGTCAAAAGTACGAAAGACCAGTTGTGACACTCTAACTTCTTTAATTCTCGGGTTCATCTTCATCTTCTGTACAAAATATTACTCGCAATTAAGTTCATGAGAATTTTGTCTAATATTGATTGTGCTTGTACTTCAAAACATTTAGTTTGAAACATCATATGACAGTTTGTTAAAACATGTCCCGAAACACCTTCTGAAGCCCAGGCGTACTGGTTACAATTACAATTCATTCGTGGTTGCAGTTGAATGCAGTTGAGCGGAATCTAGACCCGTGGGTATCGACGGTGGTCCACAGTATGTATGTTTCAGTAAAAAATGATAAATTTTCATAAACAAACTAACATAATCTGAATGAAAGCACAATTTTTCGCCAAATTGAATAATAAATAATGAGTATTTACTATTATAATGCTTTGTAAATATTGCAAGCATATATGAGCTTCTGAGTTCTTTAATAACTTAAACGCTTTGAATGTCTAAATTAATTGTCACCAATGTATTAACTATAAACGAAAATATAATAAAAAATATTATGAAAATGTAAAATATAATAAATCTTAGAATCTGGCTTTTACATTACTATGAACAATTTCATATGGCCAGATTAAATGTTGCATTTTTTAAAAACAATTAAAGCCACGGACAAACAGTAAACGTTTTACCTTTTAAACATCTTTTCATTTGAAAAAAAAAAACCCCCAAAAACAAAATTATTAGAAAGCTATTTGTATTTTGTTAATACAATTATGTTAAATGCTGTTTATTTTACAGCTATAACAAAGACAAATAAAAGAGGTTATAAACATAACGAAAACAGACGAAACCATTTGTAGTTTGAAATGTTCACTGCATCTCAATTATTTTCAAGCAAAATTTAAAAAAATATAGCTTCTCTTTATAGGCAAAACAAGATAACGTATTTCTCGTGATGTAACAAGACGCATCGTGATACTTCACAAGATTACTTTAACTGAAAGAGTCAGATATTGGCTGTAATATGTTCTTGACACAAAGTTGGGGATACTTTACATTCCCAAACATTATGCCTCATAAATGAGTAATTTATACTTGTTCTGAAGGGGTAAAAATGTTTGATTTTATTTTATTAATGGGTTTAAAGCATGTTAAATGCTTATCTCTGGTATTATGTATAATATTCGAAACATATTTCATTTTGAATTTTCACACATACACACTCTCATATTGTTATTGTGATGTATTTTAATGGACTACTCTGAATAGACTGTAGGCTGATTTTTAAAAAAAATGGTTCAGATGCTTTGCAAAGGCATATACGTGAAGAAATACTTTGTATTTTTTAGAGGACATTATATTGATTATTATTAAAATAAAGCTAAACATTATAAACAAAACATTTATGTGAATTATTCAAAAGCAACAAAGTAAAAAAATGATATTCTGATTCAATAAATTTTCTTCAACATATTTCACACAACGTGTTGTTTCTATCAATACCCATATAACCGACCACTTTAATTGGTGTATTGCAATTTAAATCTCTGTATAAAACATTTTGATATTCCTTGTAACAAAGTCAGATTTAAATGGCTTATAATATTTCACATTTGACATACATTCTGATTTAACAACATCAAGTTTTGTATATACTGGTCACATATTTGTTGTTAATTTGAAACATCAAAATCTTGAGTATCATTGACTTAATATTAAACATAATATCAGACTTGCGTATCAAGACAAAATGTGTCTATAATTGATGATTTCCTGAAGAACAGAAACAAAAACATTCATTTAAGATTTGCAGCAACTCTATATATTTCCAAACGTCTTAGAGACGCTCTATCATTTACCGTATATAGACAGACATACACTTTTTCCTGTGTTAGAATAATATCAGAATTTATCAATAAACCAACGACATGGCTAGCAATTATATTCAACGGCACATATTTCTATATAGTTTAACACATTTATTTTTTAAATACATTCAAAATTTATCTATCATCCACATTTCTAAAAATACTTTTTTGTGCGACATATCCTCCATGATATATAATCAGGTTTTTATATATAAAATATGTTTATTTGTTAATTTGAATGAAAAATAACATTTGTTTCATTTTGGACCTATACAATTAACAAAGTGACTTTATGTAACAAGTAATCATTCCTTTAAATATGTTTTCATCTAAAATAAATGCATGCTCGAGAAATAAAAATAAAAGAACACAACATTTCATAGAATTGTTATGTATGCAACATATTACATGTATATACTTTATATCTGACCAGTTGGTATTTCCAATATTATCATTGTTCTATTTTTAGAACATTAACTACATGTATGTACTAGAACTTTCTTAACTGTTGTAGAAAACTCATGCATTATATTTAGATAGAAATTTCCGGAATGATCTTTATTGTTGAAGTTGCTAGATTATGATAGAACATAATAGACTTTTCTGGAATGTTCCTAGTTTATATATACGAGGATTGTCCCAAAAGTCCGTGACAAATTTTGTGGCCTGTTCATTTTAACGCCAATAGAAAATAATTCACACATATAACCGTTAAGTTTATTATTTAACATTTCAACAAATCTTTTAAAATGTACCCTAGTTACTTAGAAATTTTCAGTATTAACGACATTGGTTTGAGTTGCCGGCGCACGTCAAACAATTTACATTTTGGTATGAATAGGCTGAAATTAATTACGTATATTTCAAATATCTGATGATGTGTCTGCACAATGTCACGTTGACTTCCTCTGCTGCTATGTTAAGTTTAAATCATCTCTGAAAATTTTAGTTAAAAAACTTAAAAATAGAAAAAGATACGAATAAATGAAAATATCTCATATAAAATAGGAAAGTTAAAATGGCGACGTTCGAAGAATTTGCGGCGCAGTGAACATGTCACTCACTTTCATGACTATTTTGAGATGACACATGTAACGATTTTTAACAAATATACCAAATATAACAGTTTAGCAACATATTCTGAGCATTTGTGTACAAAAGGCATGAACGAAACCAGAGTTTTGGGCTACAAAAAGCGAAAATAAGGAAAACACAGATAGGAAGACCGATCTTCGTCGCCTATTTAACAGGAGTAACGAGACCGGAAGTTCGCTTATAGCAAAATTTTATGTTTGCCATCCAAACATTCAACAGACATTAACAACCACATGATTTAAGTCAGAAATTGACGATTTATGGGTACCATTATTGAGTTGAAAGCCATTGAGAGTATTTGAGAGAGACGCCTTATATAGATTTAACGCCGTCTTTGACGTTGGACGTGCGCCACGATTCAGTTAGTTGCCATGGTGTTTATGGCATATTTCTGTGGTTTGTTGATATTTATCTATGGAAATTTGTGAAAATGTTTCAATTATATGGGTTTATAACATATTAAAATATCAAATTCATACCTGGTTTATTTAGCTTTTAATCAATCTTGTCACAGAATATTGGGACAACCCTCGTATATTACGGGATATTTTTTATTTGGGATACCTTTTAAGTCATCAGTGATCTTTGAAGTCATCAGCTATCTTTAAGTCATCAATATATTTGGAGTATTATTCAACTTGGATATTAAGTGAGTTATTGGAGCTTGGATTTTAAAATAACTTATTCTTGTGGATTTTATTGTGGGAATTTATTCTAAAGTGTTCTCTTGGATTTTACCTGGATTTAACTGAGCTATTCAAAAAGGAATCATTCCAGGATCAGACTAGACATTTAAGATTTCATTTTTATTTGGACTTCAGGTATTTGTAAAGATAATTTGTTATTTAATTTTTCTTTAATAATTTTTCTGTAATAAATTTGTTATATTGTTACAAGTTTGATGCTGGCTTTTCTTTCTCGTTACGCCTGGCTCGTAACAGAATTAAGAATGTCGCAGCTGCCACTATAACCTAAACCGGTGCCCTGATGTAAGACATCAAGTTAGACTTTGTTCTTAACTATCTTTAGAGTTATTTAAACGCGAAACATTTTTGGTTGTTTGTGGATTTGAATCCTAATCTATATACCATATGCTTCCAACATAGAGAGAAAAAAGTCAAAAGCGTTTAAAATTATTCTTAATTTAAAATTTCCATCGGGGTTTGTAAATATTTTAAACATTTAATTTAATATTTACGTTAACTGTGTATAATTTCAATATTTAGCAGCATTTTTATAACAAACAAAATGATTTTATGTAGTGTTTAGATATGTGTAGAAATGTTGTTTTTTTCGTAAATATATGTTTGCTGACAATTGGCCTAAAGCGTATTTGCATATCTTAATTACATCGTATGTCATTTATTTCTTATCCTTTATGTTATCTTGAAGTGCTCTTTTCATTCCTTTTTCGGCACAAGTATTTGAATTATATGAAATTTATATCAGATTATACAATATCGTTTTTAAACTGTCTTGATAAGACAAATTACAAGAATCTGTGGAGAATTCAACTTTCTGACAAATTTTAATTTTAACTAAAATTCTAATAAATTCAATAATATTACAAAGTTAACACGTAATTTATGCATTAAAGGTTCCATAATGTCAATGTGTATCAAGCTAAATTTGACAGAAAAATAAATCACAATGTATTATTGACTTTATAAAACTTGAAAACTGTTGTAAATGTTCTTGTAAATGCCAAATAGTAGTAAACATGTGCATGTTGCTCTTTAATTATGGTGTTTTGTTGCATGCCACGTTATCTTTTATTGCTCCGACTTTTTAACTAAGTGGCTATTTTCATGACATATTCTTTAAGTTAAGAAAAGATAATATTTCTAAAAAGAAATATTTCAGCAAAATTGATTTAATGCCACATTATTGAAAAAAAAACAACAACAACAACAACAAAAAACAATTTATTTGTTAAGAGAAAAAATATCTAATGTTCTTTAATATTAAGATCATCTGTAGTTTAAATTAAATTCAAGGGAAGATAAACTTAAAACTAGATCGGAGAATTCACTTGTCATGATTTAAGATTATGCAAGGTCTAAATAAAACTTATGAAGTTGTTTTCTGTCTATGTGTCTTTAATTAAACTCTTTCGATGTCTTCAATCACCCAGACCCTTGTTTATCTGATTAAACTATTTGATAAATATTTTCTTACAAAAATCCTACAGCTGCGTGCAGTATTTAATATGTCTGAAATGTAATTGTCGTATCAATCATGTTTTGTCTTCGGTGTATTCCTTTTAAAGTTTTGATATATTTGACGTATATTATTTGTTGTTTCCAGACATTCTGGTTTAAAGGAATTCTGAAAGATCATTATACTTCTGGTTTGTTTACTGAAAAGAACAGAGTTTTATGTGCGAGACATGTGTGCCAATCTGACAAAGAGCTATTAAAGTTATTTATTGCCTTATGCGTAGCGTTATTTAGAAGCTGATTTTATCAAGATTGACAATGTACTATAACGTATATATATCACATTTGAATATATGCATGGTTCTTTTACGGCATATCAGGATATACCAATCAGTTTTCAATGTCAGTTTCGTATTGCGACATGTATACATTTTCCATTCAATGTTATATACACGTTTATTACCCCTCAAGATTGGAAATTGATCCGCCGAAAGAAATTGATATACCCGAGCCAGACAGGTAATAAACACATTAAATTTCCCCTTAAAGAACCCAACATTGTAAATAACATGCGCTGTGACGATGTTGCGGAGCTTAAATTCTGATATACTGTGTAAAATAAAAAAAGAAAAAAGAAAGAAAACAAAAACAACAAAATTGAGTACTAAAATATCTTCTCATCAGTATTTTAAACAAATATGACCTCGTCAAAGTTTGAAAATTATTACAAAAAGGTGTCTTCAACAGACTTCTGTCTCTTGTTTATATTCGTAGGTTACGGTGACGTCATTTTGCGTTGAAAGGGTACCCTAAAGGGAATCTTACCTAGAAGTCACATTAATGCAGCAGTAGTATGAAGGACCTACGTTTCGTTTCAGGTACCTTATAATTATGTATTTTTCTAATTGTGATGCGATGCTTAAAGTAGAAATGCTATCGAGTTAATGGCACTTGAATAATATAAAATCATTCCTTTTTTGCTAATGTAATATTAATCATTCTATGCATTTTGGTGTAATATAATGGAGCTGAAATAAAATATTTACTTATCTTTTCAACTGAAATGAATAATTCTTGCAAGCAAGTCGTATTCTCTATTTCTTAAATAACAACTTGATCCATATATTTATATTTCAATTGTGTTGAAATACAATCATATCCTACAGACAGAGAGCTTAAGGATATATAAAAAACCGTACTATATGAAATCATGCACGTGACACTTCCTACTGCATGCAATATGTTACACTAAGATTTATTAATAAGTAATGTTTTCTGCTACTTGCTAAATGCACAATTTAAGCGGAAAATTACGGATTCGGTGTTTTCTACGTCTCGTTAAATCGAAAGTCATATCTTTTTGCTTCTGAATGAAGATGATAACACTTTGTATAATAAACAATTCAAATGTTTTGTTTACTGCGTGTATAAGCTGTTTTGCAGGACCTATAAAAGTCTGTTTACATGTGAAAGATGTATAATAAAATACCATATTAAGTTTACTGTAGATAAACAATAGATAAATACACCAAGAACACCAGCGACCAATACCAGTTACAAATGACGTCAACGACATTACCATGCTAATAACTACCATGCTAATAACACGTTTAAATATCGAACATGAAACCTGACTGATATATCATCAAAATACTCAAAAGTCTGGTCAAAGTATGTGCAAGCTGTACATCAATCTAAAACCGATGAACGCATTGGTTCGTCTTTCAATTAAGGAAATACTAGTAGTGCGTCCATTCCAACACTGACGTTCGTTCTTGCTCGCCGACCGATCTTAGCACTAATCTTGTGTAGACAACTGTTTTGTTTACAGACGTTTCACCATACGGTAATTTACTAGCGCTCCACGGGGCATATTTTTAATTCTGTTTTAGTAAAACTGTAATTTTGTGATAGCAGTGTGTCAGCCGACATTTATTTATTGTTTGTTGAAAATATATTATCACTGATGTCATTCACACTTTAACTGCTGTTTTAAATGATAAAATGTCATCTCGTCGAGGAAGTTCTGTCTGCTTTAACAACAAGCCTGAGATTAAAAAAAAATAGAATTGTACTTTTGATAGAATATTTAAATAAATCTAAAATGATATTTTGTGTATTGTAAACAGACTGATCAAGCTTTTATGTCATATATAGATATACATCAATTCATTTACATCAACAAAATTACACAATATACAAAAGGGTTGGGCCAAGAGGTTTAACCACATTATCGCAAATTATCGCGGGCCCTGTTTAACATCAGTTTCATAAAGTAAAGTTATATGTTAACGTCAGCAACGTGATTACCTTAGCCTAAAGTTTTGATTTTGAAAAATGTTATTCGCTCGCTATGGGCACCAGTTACATTAAAGAAAATCTGTATGTATAAGTCAATCTGTCTATATGAAATGATAAAATTTATATCTTTAATTATTAGAAAATTTCTGTCAGCTACCTTAATTGTTGTCAAAAATAAACCCATTTGAAGTCTTTCTAATTGATATAACATACCATTTATTACATCAGATGTTGACATTCTGTCTGAATGTGAATATTTTGTATTAATCAAACCTTTTAAAATGATTTTGGAAGACATAAGTCATTGATTTCATTTGTGTGTGAAATAATCTTTTCCTTATTCTGTTACAAGCAATAGCTGCACCTGATTTCTTTTATTCAGTAAAAAACGCGCATCATTGTTTTTGCTGATATTTGCATTACTTGTTTTAGGGCATAAAACATATTGAATATGTTCTGGGACAACGTCGTTTATTTTAGATACTTTCTCACGGTAAAGTAGCAAACCCTTACGGAATTCACTTATACGTCACTTATAGGCTATTTTATAGGTGAATTATACTTCACTTAGTCAATTTACCTATAAGTCAAGTATATGTATTTTAAATGCAAATTAGATGTAAGTGCAGTATATGTCCGGCATTTTGACAAATAAGTGAAGTATAAGTTATATATAAGTCACAAATATTTGACATGTAAGTTCAAGATATGCTCAACTTATAAGTAACATATAAGTGACTTATATGTCTCATATAAGTGACTTATATGTAACATATAAGTGACTTAATATAAGTCACTTATAAGTAACATATAAGTCACATGTAAGTCACATATATGTTGCTTGATGACAAAAAAGCTAGAATGAAAATAAAAGTTTAGTAATTTGATTTCAAAAATGTTTATTAATTTATATTCTTAGTCATATAAATGAGCAAAATACAAAATTCAACATACATATCCTTCAGTTCAATCATCTTACATTCACTATAACAAAAAAAATATTTATTTCTAGCAGCAAGTTTTTGTAGGTACTGGTTTTCTTGGAATCAAACACTTTATTTATATTATTATTTTGCTGGAAGTCTGTCGGTGAAGAACTGTTCAAATTATAAATTTGTTCAAATGTTTCTGATTTTTTAAACTACTATTTCTTATATTGATGTCTTTTTCAGTCCTCTGATTCTGTTTCCTTGGAAAACTTCATTTGGCTGTGTTCAACTTTAAAGATAAAATTCATAATTAATTAAAAAAGATGTGGAATAAATTGTGTACTTTTTGATATGCAGTTATATTTCATATTTTTTATATCATCACACTATATTGGCTATTTATGCAAATATACTAAGTTACACAGTATCTCATTTTAGTGCACAAATCACCAGTGTTGTTTAAGAATTGCTAAAAGTCTCTATAAGAATTGATTAACTGCACTATTTGCAACAAAATTTATTATGCTTTTATCTGGGAAAGATTTAGAACAGTAAGTATAGGCAATAAAAATACCTTTTCAGACTCAATACTGGATATCATTATTCACCTGACTGGTGGTCCTTCCAGCCTGCAATGTATGTAAAATGTAATATAAGATTTCTCCATTGAATACAACAATTATAAATGATAATGATGACCCTGTCTTATTCAGCTGCATAAAACTACTGATTGTACTATTTAGTCCTAATAATTCAATTAATTTGACTATTGAATCTAGATTTAAATCAATTACAAGTATTAGTAAATATAATGTATGAAGCTTAGAAATAAAAATAGCCTTGATCTCTCAAATTACAAATTTTAGTTTGCTGCCATCCTACTTTTCTTGTTTAATATATAACCTGTATCTGCATAAATGTAACTCAAAAGTATTTACCTGATTTTGTTGTATGTCTTCCTGTCCAATGTGATTCTTCTTGTCATTCTTATTTACCAAAAGTCCAAAACTATACTTAAACATCTTAAACAAACAATATCTCTAAAATTCCTAAAACATCAAGTAGTTTCGCTGTGATTTCCACCAGCTTGCTAACCTAAATGTTTTAGACTTACAACTGTGTGTCTGGGCAGGTCCAATATTATGTAAAACAGGGTAAATCCAAAAATCAAAGCACTCATAATTTCTATCTTACAATCATTGAATGTGAAAAAAATCAAATAACTAATAGATATGTAAATTTTAAAAATCATTATACATTTTTGAAAAGAAAATGTAATGTCTTTTTTTCAAATTCAGGATAGGAAGTGTTATCTTTCCTTAAAATAATCACATGGAACAGTCTGATTTGTAGGAATGACCAGTCAGAAAATTAGTCATGCACAGATGGTGTCAAGGCAGGTGGCAAGTTTTATCAGACCTCTGATCTGTGTGGTGTAAAAAATCAGTGGATGTAGAAAATATAAGCAATCGTCAGGCATATTGGTTCCTTGATTTTACTTAGATTAAAAGGGCAATATAAATGAGTTTATTTCAAGCACTGCTTTTTTTATTGTTTAAATATCTAAAATACACTAGGCCTAAATTTCTTAAAAATAACACTTGTATATTTAAAAAAATACACCTCTTTTTCTTGTTAGAATATCTTACTTCAGCAAAATTAGGTCTGTAAGAAGTACAGTAGGTAAAAACGTATAGATTTCAATGTCTGTTTAAAGTTAGAGAAAAAAACAAGAGTAGAATTATGCCTTGGGTGACTTTAATGTGAAATATTTTCCTTGTGAGAAGAAATGACATGGAATTTCATTTCTGTCCATGGTAGCCTAGAAATCACTGATTGAATGCCATTTCTGTCCCAATTCAGCACAGAATCTGTGCCAAAAATTTTTACAGGTTATATACTTAATTGATAATCATTTTTCCTATTGTCTTATTTAAAAAAAAACCAGCTGTGTTCAAAAATTAATAAGCAACATTTAAAAAAAAATCTTAATTGTTTGTGATTAAGGCTTAGATTACAGTATTTTAAATTCTGAGTATTTTGATACCCATTGTGATAAAGCAAAGAATTACAAATCAACTTGAATAAATTTGATCAATTTTTCTCATGTTTTTGTACTTAGTAATTTTTTCAGCTTTGCTCAGTAATAAAAAGTCTCGCAAAAGTTCTAAGTTTTCACTTATATCTAACATAGAAACTGGTGACTTCAAACTTCACCAGTATAAGGCACTTATATGTGACTTATATGTGACTTGTATGTTGGGGGAAAAATGGCCGAAAGTGACTTATATGTAGCATATACCTATAACTGACTTAGACAGGTTTTTAGGTGATTTGTAAGTGACTTATATGTAACTTATAGTTCTCTTATAGGTCAAGTATAAGTTGCATATAAGAAACATATAAGTCACTTAAAGTCATTTTGGTAAGGGAAAGGCTATTTGTTTATTCTATAAATATCTGTTTGATGACGTTTAATGCAAATACAAGAAGGTTGTGACAGCTAGGGTCTTCGGATAAGGCTTTGATTTTTTTTTATTATTTTCCAGAACTGTCTTAATCGAAATTTTTGCTTTGCACAAGATTGATTTAACTTATTTATTGTATGAATTATCTTAATTGATTAAAGTTTAGGGTTTTTTCTTCTGTTTTCTAAGACGACAGTATTTTTAAGATTAAATAAAGACAAATAAAACTTATTTTCAGGAATAAATATCAATTTAAATTCGCAACCCTGTGTATTATCTAGCACGTGTTTTATAGTTGACTATGAGACTAAGGATGTATTTTTATATTGAAACTCGTAAAATTTGTATCTAGAAAATATCCACATGGAGGCAATAAATATCTAGTAGTTACCTAATTTCAAACTGTATTTTTTTCGAGGATAAAAGTAAATCAATTGAGAAAATATCAAATAATCGACCGGTCATTTATTATTACAGAAACATAATCTCTATGTCTGTATATATTGCTATACCTTGCAATACATAGATAATATCAACCAGTATGACACTCAGTATGGATGAAACAAAGTAACATAGACAGCACTTAACGCCATTTGAATTAAATTCAAAGCAACGAGCGGATGCATTTGATGATGTCTGTCACCGGGTAAGAAAAATGTGCAGCCTGACCAGACACGAACCCGAGACGTCGGAACACCGTACCTTGGCTCTACCGACTGAGCTATCCGGCCACTTACACACTACCCCCCCCCCCCCTAATTAACAAGCAGTTCAATGCTGTTACATATACAGTGATGATTTGATTTCACATGAACGTTAAATAAGATATAATTTGATTATACCTAATTAACAAGTTTATTACCTATTTAACAAGTTTATTAACTTAAATTCCGTACGAAATCATCAGCATATGGAAAATATGAGTTCTTCGATTTCAAACTAGTCACGATTAGAAACACTTTAAAAAATAACAAACATGCTCGTATTTCGGCATACTATAATTACTAAAAATTATTAATAAGTAAATGCTTAATTAATAATAAATCGTTCAAACCAGTAAATGAAGCCGACCGCTAAACGAATGTAACGTTATAATAAAAGATATTGTTAATATCATTGGAATTTATAATGAACTCTATTGGAACGTGTGACTTCAATTTAATTGAAATATATTTTATTTTTAATTACTCATATAAATATCAAATAGAATATATATGTCTAATTGTGATTTGTAAAAGTCAAATTTTATGTTGGTTAAAAAATGCACTTTTATTGATTCATTAGTAAACAAAAGAAAGAATTGGATCAATTTTTAAAAGTATGACCAGATTATTGTGAATGTTTCATGATTTAAAGAAACCATCCATTTAAAATCAAATAAATATTGTAGTGTAGCATCAAAAGATTTTTAAAATTAAAATTTGAACATGCAATCATGGAAACTGTCCCTAGAGATAATGTTTAACGAGGACAGAAAAACTAATTAATTTTAGTTTTTGCTTGATTATTAGTTTTACATAAACAACATAAAATTTCAATGTCAAAAGTACGAAAGACCAGTTGTGAAATTTCAAATTCTTGAATTCTTGGGTTTATCTTTCGTACAAAATATTACTCGCTTTTTTGTTAATTAGCATTTTGTCCAATATTGATTGTGCTAGTACTTTAAAAACATTTACTTTGAAACATCATATGACAGTTTTGTTAAAACATGTCCAAAACACCACCCTCTGTAGCCCAGACGTACTCAATAAGTATACAATTCATTCGTAATGAATGCAGTTGAACGGAATCAGGAACCGTGGGTATCGAAGGTGGTACACCTCATTATATATGCTTTGGTAAAAAAAAATATTTTCAATAACAACATAACAAAATCGGAATTAAAGCATAAATTTTCCACCCATATCTCCGCCCATAATCAATAATGAGTACTAACTATGCTTTTGAAATATTGCAAACATAGATTAGCTTCTGGGTTCTTTAATAAATTAAACGACTCATTTAATATCGTTATTAGTATACACCAATGTATGAATTATAAACGAAAAATATAATGTAAATGAGAAATATATAAATCTTTCATTTGACCAGAATTAAATGTTGTATTCCATACAAAAAAAACAACAACAACAACAAAAAAACAACAACAAAAGCATAACAAACAGTATACGTTTAATCTCACAGAAATGTTCATTTTGTCATTTTTGGATAAAAAGAAATACGAAATTATTAGAAAGCTTTTTGTATTCGTAATATAATATGTCAAACGCTAGTATTAATACATCTATGACAAGGACAAATAAAAGAGGTAATGTACATAAATAAAGTCAAAAAGAAGACCTAAATCCATAAAATATTTGTAGTTTTAAGTGTTCATTGTATCTCAATCGTTTTCTTCAGAAGAGCATTAGTGCGTCGTGTGTGTTTCTTATTAACTTGAAACTTCGAGTTAATAATACGAAAATAGTAATTTTCTTAAGTGACCATGCTATGGATATGTGTTATTTATATTAAACACGCAATATTGCATATTTAATTGAAGAAGTAACTCGAAATTTCGAGTTGTTAAAACACACACCTGGCACAAATGCTAAGTTTTCAGTCAAAATGTGAAAATATATGTGCTTCTCTTTATAGACGAAACACGATAAAGTATAACTTGTGATGTAACAAGACGCATCTTTATACTTTACAGGCTAACTGTCAACTCTGATAAATCTGGTCCCTTTTCAAAATTCCATTTTCTTTTGTTCCGCCCATTGTTTTCTCATCTAGGTACATGGGAACCATACGGCCATTTTCATAGAATGGCTCAAAAATGGCAAATTGAAGGTTCCATGAACACCACCATATGAACACATCTGTGGCTGTTTCTAAATTCAAAATTTTACCATGTTCATGTTGAAATGTTGAATTCTGCTTAAGTCATTGCTAAGGAGCGGGGACGTTAGTTTGCATATGAAAATACAGTCATTGAAGAAGCTCAATCAAACCGAATCTGCAACATTTTCAATATTGCCGTTTTGGACTATATTAACGGATTCCTATGTTCCCTATATTGTCAAGCTACGTTCCTGTACTGATAAAGGCGAGTAATTGTTGCAGATAATTATATTCTGATAAGACTTAATGTTGTACGCGTTCGAAACAGAAGTAAAGAATATATGTTTATATTCTCTTATTTATCTTCAATGTGACATGTTCATGCCATTCCATAAAAAATGGTCCCATAAAAATGTTAGTGCCCTTAATGAGAAATGAAAAGATTACCGAAGTTTATGTAGTCTCTTTATCAAAGATAAGCTGCAAAAATACATGTTAAAAAAGCGGGCATTAATTCTTACCCACTAACATACTATCCTAATGAGTCCTTCCCGGCCACTGACTTTTTAGTCACTTGTTTCTCAAAGTTTGGGTGGGGAAAGCTCAAATCCGCCAGGGACTCTTATATGACCTTTAGCAAAGGTCATTTGTTATACTCATGCACCCGCTGGAGCTTTAAATTATTAAATACTTTTTACACATATACATGAATTTCTATTATTTAACTTATTATCTATCTAAAGAAAGACCCATATCTATTTAACTATTATGCTACATGAATCTGACCATATTATCTTCAATTTCGATTTCCTTGTCTTGTAATCTAAATCGATAAATAACATGTTACTTTGAATTAATTTCCCATACAATAGTAATTATTTTGTATTTTGTCCTCATTTAAAACTGTAACACGTATTTATTTCAATATAATAGACATTTAAAACTTTATTGCATTTCCGGACAATTTACATTTACAATGATACATGTACCTCGCAGCCTTATTTATCAAGGATTTACTTAAAAAATACATGCATAATTCGAATCAATGTATTTCGTTTTAATGTTACAAAAATAGATGTGTTTCTTATATTAGGGCGTCACATCAACAGTGTAATTTCCGAATTCCGGAACTTCTAAAATCCGGAAACTTCTGAAATCCGAACAGTCCAGAAATTTCTCCTTTTGTTTTCTATGTAAATTTTTCTAAATCACGGAACTTCTAAATATTGAATTCCGTAAAATTAAATTCTAACAATTCAAATTTACTTCCGAAATCCGGAAATTGAAAAAGGGGTGAAAGAATATAATACTTGTGAAACTTTAAAAATGTTAATGTCTTCCTAATATTTTGCCATTTTATGATATTAATCATCTTCACATAGTTTTCAACATGTCTTACTGAAAACAATTTGATGTGAATGTTTTCTGTTGTTCATAATTTCCGATCTTCTTGAATTCCGGGAAAACTTTCCAAAAATTCCTAAACTTTTGGTTGTCCCCCCAGGTGTTTTGGTTTTTCGAAGTTTTAAATTGTATGTATTTGTTTGAATTTAAAATTCATGCTTATCAATTTGAGTTTAACTGTCATATGATATATATGTTATTTTATCCTTAAAATTAAAATACATTACACAATTGATAATGTTTATGTACTTCAAGCAGTTATTGACAAACAGTTATCAAAGCCAGGTGGTAAACTCTATGTAGCATTTATTGATTTTATGAAATGTTTCGATTTGATAAATAAACATAATATTTGGCAAGCTTTAAACAAGCCGGTGTAAAAGGTAAATTATATAATGCAATATTTGGTATGTATCGGTCGGTGCAGGCTTGTGTTAGAACTGATGAAGGGCTAACTGAATATTTCAGCTGTCCCATAGGTCTAAAACAAGGTTGCATGGCTTCGCCAATTCTATTTTTTGTTTTTATTGATGAACTAATTAAACGAATTTTGAAAATAGTGGAATCAGAGGTATCCAGCTGTTCCCAGATACAACTGAGTTATCATCTTTATTATTTGCAGATGATTTGGCCTTAGCTGCAGATACTGTTGTTAGCCTTCAGAAGTTATTAAATTTGGTAAAAAATTTCTGTGATGAAAAAAAATGTAAAAAGTTAATCCTGTAAAATCAAAGTAATGGTTTTTAAGAAAGGTGGGAAATTAGCGAAAGGGGAGAAATGGTTTTTATGATAATCAAATTCTTGAAGTTGTAAGCAATTTTTAGTTATGTAGGTGTAACATTAACACAACAGTTGTCCTTAAACAGAATGGCTAGTGAACAAGCGTCTAAAGCAAAAAGAGTACTTATTTCTATACTTACGCAATTATATGACTACGGACAGTTACCCCCAAAAGTATTTTTTAATATTTTTGACACAAAAATTAGTCCTATTTTACTTTATGGATCAGAAATATGGGGTATACACAAGTTAGTACAGCCAGAGTTAGTGCATAACTATGCATGTAAAAGATATTTATGTGTGAAAGAAAAAACAATTAATGCAGGTGTCCTAGGTGACTGTGGGAGATTTCCTATGTTTATAAATTCTGCTAAAAGAGCTGTAAGATATTGGTGTAAAATACTTAAAATGGGTGAACACAGATTAGTTAAAAAAAATGCTATTTTATGCAGTTGTTTTTTGGATAGTACGGGGCACACTAACTGGTGTACTGGTATTCGTAATTTATTATGTAAAAATGGTTTTGGCTACATTTGGTATAATCAAACAGTCAATAATGAAGACTATTTCATAAATTCTTTTGTACAAAAAATTAAAGGACCAATATCTACAAGAATGGCAAACAATTATAAATGATAGTTCTAAATTGAATGCGTATAGACAGTTTTAAATGCAATATCGAACATGAAAATTACTTAACCGTAGTGACAATTAGAAAATTCAGAAATGCTCTTGCCAAACTTCGGTTGTCCTCCATGATTTAGAAATTGAAAAAGGTAGATACCAGAATATTTTAAGAGAACAAAGGATATGTAAATTATGTCACGAAGCAATTGGAAATGAATATCATTTTGTTTTAGTTTGTAAAAAATTGTCTTTGATTAGAGAAAAATACATTGACAAAAAATTTCTTTAATAATCCTAATAATCATAAATTTAATGTTCTAATGTGCTCTCGCTCTGATAATGTTATAACAAATTTAGCTATGTATGCATATTATGCATTCAAAGAGAGAAATGATATATTAAGTAATACAAGATACTGACAGTTAGAAATCATTAGGATATACTTACTATATTGTTGAGATCACATTCTTGGAATCATTTTCTATGTTATAACAAGTTTATTTAAAATTTTAAAATTTTATTATAAAATTTTTTGAAAATTTTGTTTTAATATCTTTAAATTTGTTACTTTTGGGTATTTTTTTATTTTGTTTTTTAAAATTGGGGGAATACGTTGTACAGTGTTTGAGATATATGGTTTTATTTTTTCTTTTTGGGCAATGTTGTACAAAGGGTTTAAGACTGATCAAAACACTATTCCCTTTTTATTTTAAAGGTTATTATGTTTTCCTTTTTTTTTCAATAAATTTACCCAAAGTGAAGTCTTATTTTTTGGTTTTTCTTTAAAATCAAACAGGGCTTTTTTGGTAAATTTTTTCAAAAATTTTAGTTTCTTTTTGTTTTTAAATTTATAAACATTTTTTGGGAAATTTAAACATTGATCTGTATTTGACACCAGTGAAGAAAATTAATGTAAAGGGTTTTATTTTTTTTTAAGGGGCCGGTGGCCAAATCAATAAATAAATTGTCATTGTCATTGTCATTGTCATTGTCACATTAAATTTTCTGTTTTATTTGTTTATGTTTCGAACAAATTAATTAGTTTTTAGACTGCATTCTATCTTCATACTATATATTATTTTAAAAAGATTTAACCATATGTATCACATTAATTTGGTTAAACGGAATATTTCATGTATTGCCTTAATATATATACAATGTAATTGATATCTGAATTTCATTTACCAAATAATCGACAGGTTTGTAATATAACACAAGTGCACGTCATCGTATTAAGCTTGTCAAAAGGATTTCTTATAAAAGCATTGCAAGCAAAAATAAAAAAGATAAATTTGCTTTTATTCAATCTGTTTTGGTGATAAAATATGCAGCATAACCCATGCCATCTAGCTTAAGCAGAATTTAGTCCTCAACACTAAAGTAAAATTAAGGATCTTGATGAAAAACGCAGAAAACTATGCACTAAAATAAAGAACATGGGCAATATTTTCGTTAGTATGACATTTCTAAAAGGAATTCTCTTTCAGTGTTATTAAAGATCCTGTATAGTTTTTTATTGTGGTTGCATACAACACTTGCGTGAAATGATATATGTATAAAATTAAGCTAATACAACAATTTTCAAACATCGAAGTATATGTAAAATATGTACTGCAGAAATATGTACATATCAAATGTAATCATTAAATTATATGCATTCATTTCTTATTGGAAAAATTTGACTTAGAATTTATAGAAACAAAATTTCTAATTACCTCCCTTTATTTACATGAAATATTACATTCGGTTATATACGGGTATTAAGACACTTGTTACTATATATAGTAACAAAATTGCCTATGATTTCAACTGATTATGAGTGTCACGTGACCTATTATGAGTTTGCGGCCCGGGGCCGAGAACTAGTTATCAGCCCGCAGAACATGTACACGTGCCCAAACTGGAACAATAACGTCACTTTTAACGTCATCAAACAGTTAACTGAAAAAGTGAAAGTAGGCTGTCAGCACGAATCGCTTTATTTTTATTATGACCTTAAGCGTATTTAGTACAAACACATTTTTGTTACTTTTGAAATTTGAAGAAATAATACGACAAATTCATCCCGAAAAAAAAAAGAAAATAAAACTTGCTTCTTGGCTCTACTGCTTTGAATACACAAACAGAAAACATCTCTGTACTGTACAGAACAGTAGAAGAGTAAACAAGAATTTCAACGAAAGAACTTCAAAGTCTATTTGTTTTGAATATGTTTTTGTTATTTTTTTGTTGCTTTTTAAATGCTACTATTAGATCTACCAAGTGTATTAAAGACTTTAATACACGTCAGCGTAGGGCCAGAAGGTGATAATCGGCCCTGAATGAATAATGGCCCTCGGGCTAAAGCCCTCGGGTCCATTATTCATTTTGCGTGCCGATTATCACCTTCCGGCCCTCTCCTGCCGTGTATTAACCTCTTATTACAAGTAATGCTTTTTGGAACTTACAATATTGATCAAACCTTAATTTGAACATCATACTTTTTTTATAAAAAAAAAAACAACAAAAAAAAAAACATTATAAAAATGTGTTACAGGATCGTAAAAAGCCCACTTTAGTTCCTTTATGATAAATCTAAATTAATATTACATATACGAAATAACAACAAGATTATTTGACGTAATTTGAATTGGTTTTGAAATTGAGAAACTAAAACATGCCAGATTGTAAAGCTTCATTATTGGATGCATTTATCAAAAGTGATTGTCTGATTAAGCAGGAATACCGACATGTTCTTTACACTACGGTGTAATAAATATGATACTGCATGTTACTTTGAAAGTGTATTAAAGTTATATCTATTTTCATAAAATATATAAACATTTATATTATATATTACATTATTATGATTATTATATTCTTATATTATTTTATAATTATTTGGTCGATTCTTGAGACAGCTGTAGCATTGAATGTCTTTGTAATGTAAAAAACATGAATAGTGCACGTAAACAGAACAAACTTATCCAAACAAAATATTATGCTGCTTTTTAGTAGGGTTTTACCATTTATTGGTGATTCCTTGCATGCGCCATTCGCTCTCTAAAAAATAAGCAAGCATACCATGCAGGTATTATTTTCAAAATTCAAACACTACTTTTGCAGTAAATATAATGTAGCTTTATACACTTTATATGAATTAATAAATATTTGTTATTAACATTTGTAATTATAGTTGTAAATTATGATTTGCTTTCCATGTCAATTTAATTAGTACAAATACATATACAGATTCAGCATTGATACGCAAATACACAAAACTTGTGCATACAATTGAAGAGTAAGAGTGGAACCAAAAATCAATTTGAATGTAAAATACAAACAAAATAAAATACAACTCTCCCTCTGAACACACACACACTTCTATTTGTCCCGTCTGCAAAGCCTGAAGACATGGAATTCCTAAGCTCTTGGCTCTGATTCTGAAACAAGAAATCACCAATAATGAAGAAACGAAAACGCGTCACAGCCATAACAAATTCTATCATGAAAGAGATATCAGTGACACCAACAAAAATATATCATGTAATAAAGTGTGCATTCAAATACGAGGGTTGTCCCAAAAGTTCGTAACAAATTTTACAGACGATTAATTTTTAATGCCAATAAAAGATAATTCACACATGTTATTGTTAAGTTTATTATTTAACATTACAACAAAGCATTTACAAAAAAATTACTCTAGTTACTTCGAAAGTTTCAGTATTAACGACATTGGTTTGAGTTACGGGTGCCATCAAATAATTTACATTTTGTTATGAAAAGGCTAAACTAAATTACGTATATGATAAATATCTGATGATGTGTCTGCACAATGTCACGTTGACTTCCTCTGCTGCCATGTTTACATCATCTCAGAAAATTTTACTTAAATAACTTAAGAAACGTAGAAGATACTGATAAATGAAAATATCTCATAAAAAATAGGGAAGTTAAAATGGCGACGTTCGAAGAATTTGCGGCGCAGTGAACAGGTCACTCAGGTTTCATGACTATTTTGAGATGACATATGTTACGATTTTCAACAAATATACCAAATAGAACAGTTTGGCAACATATCCTGAACATTTGTGTACAAACGGCATGAATGGAACCAGAGTTTTGCGCTACAAAAAGCGAAAATAAGGAAAACACAGATAGGAAGACTGATGTTCGTCGCCTATTTCCCACAGCTAAAAACATGTGCAACGAGACCGGAAATTCACTAAAGGAAAAATTAATATATGCCATCCAAAAATTCAACAAACATTAACAACATCATGATTAAAGTCTGTAATTGACAGTTTATGGCTGAAGCTGCACCATTATTGCGTCGAAAGCCATTGAGAGTATTTGAGAAAGGTGCCTTATATAGATTTAACGCCGTCTTTGACGTTTGACGTGCACCGTGATTCAGTTAGTTGCCATGGTGTTTGTGACATATTTTTGTTGTTTGTTGATATTTTTTATGTAAAGTTGTGAAAATGTTTCAATTATATGGGTTTATAACATATTATGATATCAAATTCGTAACTCTTTTATTTTACAACAACAACAACAACATTTATTAAGCATTAAACACCTGAAAGGTGCATATAGCCAATATTTACAATCATATACTGATGTGAACTTGAAATGAAGATAAACAAAAAACAAAACATACAGAATAGTCAGAGAAGTATACACGATATCATCCATCTTTTAATTTCTTAAATTGTTCGCAAAGTATATATATATTTGGCAACTTTGTTAACTGTACTTTTTTGGTGCTCTGACATAAGCTTTTCAAATTTAAAAATACTTGGCCAATGGCAATAAAATCTTTTAAAGTATTTAAGTCTTAGATGTCTGTATTTAGGGCAAACTAATAAAAAATGGTATTCATCTTCTAATTTATGCATGGTACAATTATTACATAATCTATTCATTCTATCTATGTTGTTATACCTTCCAATTTCGATATGTAGACTATGAGATGAAGTTCTAAACCTACATAATGCGATTCTGAAACGTTTATCGGTTATAAAGTTTAAATAATTTTCAAAAACAAAGTCGTGCTTAAAGAGCGCGTATGATGTAAGTCGACTTGAATTATTTATACTTGTATACCATTCTTGTTTGTATATATCAAGGATACGCTGTTTAATGGACTGAAAATTTACACTTATATTTGCTTGACTTAACCATACATTTGTCATTCCTATTTCATCAAGTATTTGTTTAACATAACATGCCCAGTTAGAACCATTATAATTTTTTCGATTATCTGCATCTGACCGTAACATATTATATACACTAAAAACTGCACTATTTGTTGGTAGGTTTAAAATTTTTATCCAGAATTTTATCATTATAAATTTTCTATGCACATACATCGGGTATCGTCCAAGCTCCCCATATAAACATTCCCTGTTAGTTGATATTTTTACCCCAAGGACTTTTCTACAAAACTTGGTATGAATCATTTCAATATCTTTACCTTCATAATATCCCCAAACCTCCGCTCTATAATTCAAGATAGAACTTTCAAGACTATCAAAAAGATTACATTTTTGGGACACTGGCAGTTCTAATTGATTGCATACAATAAAAAGATTGTGCAGTGAAAAAGACGCGTGTTGCGCGAGTCTTTTCTGAGTTCGGTTCCAGTTATTGTTCTTAAAAAAATATACCCCTAGATATTTAAATGATGTTACAAGTTCCAGCTTAATACTATTTAAATAAAAATCGTACGTTGAGCCCCTATTCCCTGTTTCGAAAATCATCGCTTTCGTTTTATTTGCATTTATTTTCAACGCCCATCTATTACAATATGTTTCTAAGTCATTTAGCATAAGTTGCAAAGATATCGGGTTTGTGGCAAAAAGTGCTGTATCATCGGCAAAAATGATAAGGAAAAACTGAATTTCATTAACACTAATTACTCCGTCTAAATTTGAGTTTATGTTTTCTTTTAGATCATTCACGAAAAATAAAAATAGCAAAGTGGAACTCGGGTCCCCCTGCTTCAATCCTACCCCCGATTCGAAAAAGAAGGACGTTGTCTTGTGACGCACATTTAGCTTTTAAACAATCTTGTCACAGAATATTGGGACAACCCACGTATATTTCTATGTTTTTCCTATAAAGCTTACATTATAAAGGCATCGCAAAAAATGTAATTTTAATCAGTCATTTCAAAGTGGAAGAGGACATAATATTGATAAATTTATTTTAAAAAACTTAATAGTATAAACAAATTATTTATGTCTAACACAGTATGTGAATAACTTAAAGCAACAAAGTAGAATAATAATATTATGATGCAACAAATTTTCTACAACATATTTCACATAATGTGTTGTTTCTATCAATTGTCATAAAACGGACCAATTTAATTGGTGTATTGAAATGGTAATTTTAGAATATCAAACTTAAATTTTCATCGTAACAAATATCAGATTTAAATTGCTTCTTATGACCGTTGTGTTTCTCACAAGTGAATCCCTAATGTTTGTGCATCTTGTAAGACATTAATTAAAATTAAAACAACGTAATGAATAAGTTGTTAATGTGCTTTTATTTTAATCCGGTAAATGGATTCCATTTTACACGTAGAAATTTTTATGTCTTAACTCGGGAGACAAATTCGCCAAGAATAGTTTATGATATAATCAAATGATTAACCAAACTCCAAACGTGTTTCTCATTAGTAAATTCCAAGAGTTTGTGCAGCTTGTAAGACATAAAATTAAAACAACATAATGTTTAATATTTTTATAGGCTTTTATTTTTAGCCGATAAATTTATAACATTTCACATGAAGAAATTTAAATGTTTTGATGTCTTAACTGGGGAACCATTTCGCCATAGATAAGAGGAGACAAAAACAAGCTATTATAGCTCCAGACAAACATTCAGGTTTAAATTCTTATTACAATGTATATCTCAGCTTTGTGACACATTCTGAACCAACGACATCCAGTTTTATATATACTGGTCACATATTACTTGTTTAAAAACTCTATGAAATTTTGGATAAAAAGTAAACAATACATAACTAAAACCTACACTATCCTGAATAACAAACATTTATCTTTATCAGCCTATAAATTAACATTTCTGCTATCGCGTTTCCGGCAGCAAATAATATCAACAATATCTTATTTCTCCCAAATTACGTACCAGACAAATTCATGATTTTGGTTAATTTCGCAAATAACAGATTTTAGTTTTTTAACCTTTCAGACCTCATTTAACAAAAAATGGTATATACAATCTTACACATTTTCAAGCTACTAATGAGTTGTTTATTATTAATTGCATTGGTCTAGAAGTTATAAAAATAATTTGAAACATACAAAGCTTGAGCATCTTTGAGAAATATTAAAATAATATCATTCTTGCACATGAAGAAAAAAATGCTGTGTCTATAATACTAAAATTGCTTACGTTAAAAAACAAAAGCATTCATTTAAGATTTGTTGCCATTATTTCCAAGTGTTTTAGGGACACGTTTTCTTTTACCATACACTTCCTTCAGAGACACAGACATTCACTTTATCATGTTTCGGAATAATATCAGAATTTTTCAATCAACCAACGGTACAGCTAGCAGTTAAAATCTACGATAGGAACTTGTCTTTTTTGAATATCAAAATGTAAGGTATAATAGAAAATCGAAAAACACATTTGGAATAAAAAAGACTTTCTGTTCTCTGTAAAATATATTGGAAACAATTAAGGGTTATTTGATTGTAAATAATACACGCCGTACTTTGATTTCAATCTCAACTGGAGGACAGTGCTAAGATTGTTAATCTTTAGATTCTTTTACACCAAAATAACACGTTATGTTGCATATTGTGTGCAATTCAATCATAGAAGCATTTCAACACTCACCTTACAATCAGGCCCTTTGATGGACAGATTAAATAAAAAACATAAAAGAGAAAACAATGAAAAGGAATGGCATTCACTGAAAGAACTTGTTACAGGCTCGGTTTGATTGAGCCTGTTCATAGACGGTAATGGAAAGTGCAAGTTACCGTCCCTGCCCCCTAGTACGCACCGGTTTATTAAGCAGAATTCAACATTTAAACACGAAAAATGCTAAAATTTTTAATTAAGTTACATCCTCAGATGTGTTCATTCGGCGATTATCATGCAATCTTCAATGTGACACAGAAGTGCCATTCAACAAAAAGCGGTGTATAGTCCCAAAATAAAAGAATATGTTTACCCTAAACGAAAATGTAATGGGCGGAACAACTTAAAATGGAATGATAAGTTTGATTGGCTTAAAATTTGGTATGTAAGGTTTTTTTTCATTGACCTGAAGTGCAGTGCTTAGAATCAATCACAGAGTCCTCCATTTGATCAACCAGTGTTTCACTTTTCCATGGTACATGTATTTTTATTTTTGATAATATAACAGTTTTATTTATCCTGATATAACATTGTTAAAATAAGTTCAAATGCCACTAAAGTGAAAGGTGAATATACATTGTAAGAGCAGTGTTTATAAATAACCTAATATATTTAAGAAGAAAATGCCTAAGTGACAGCTATACTGTTTATAAGGCGACATATCCGACTCGAAGATTTCTAGTTTATTTAAGAATAATGGACCCAATTAGACATAAATAGTTATAAGCTTTTCGTTATTAACTTTTAATCCCCCCGAAGGGCGGCATATTAAAATCGCACAGTCCGTCTGTCTGTCTGTCACCTTTGCATTCCCACTCCATTTGTGTCCTGACTGTAACTTTGTCATGCATAAAAGGAGTTTCTCATAACTTGGTATTAATGTCTACTACATCAAGAAAATTGTCGTGTCCAAGACCTATGTCGCTTCCCCCAAGGTCAAAGTCACATTTAAAGTTCAAAGGTGCTCATTCTCTCAGAAAGTTTGAATGCTCAGACTGTTACTTTATCAGGCATTAATTTTTGACAAACTTGGGACATATGTCTAACACATCAAGACGATGTGTCGCGGGTAAGGCTCATGTCCGTCTGCTAGTATATGCATCCCAACTTACACAACAATCATGTCCAGACTGTAACATTGTCATGCATTGAGGGATTTTTAAATATCTTGCCACACATGTCAACAACATCACTTCGTTGTGTCGTATCCTAGAACCACGTCCCTTTTTTAAAGTTCAACGTCATGTATACGTTTTGAAGATTCACGTTATCACAATTATAAAATATAGGTAAACAGATTCATGTCCGGACTTAAACTTTTTCAAGTATGAATGGAATTTCTAATAACTTGGCAAACATGACAACTACATCAAGACAACTTGTTGGATCCAAGACCCATATCTCTGCATCCAAGGTTAATGTCACACTTATAATTTGAAATATGTATACATTCCTGTTCGTACTGTAACTTTGTTGTTCATTGAAGGATTTTTAAATAATTTGGCAACATTGACTACAACACCCATACTATGTGTCGCAGCTACGGCCCATTTTACAAAATGATTTTATGTATGTTAAGATATGTGTGGAAATGTGTTATAATTGTATGTTTGCTGACAATTTGCTTAAACCTAATGTGTGTATGTTTACTTAATCGTATCTTATTGATAAATACATCTTTGTTGTAATTTGAAATGCCCTTTTTTCATTTCTTTTTTCTATACAAGTAAGTAAATTATAAGAAAATGTATTTCAGATGATACAATATCTTTTTTTTAAATGTTTTGATAAGACAAATTACAACAATCTTTTAAGCATTAAATTTTCAGACGAAATTTAATTTTAACTAAATTTTGTTTAAATTCAATAAGATAACAAAGTTAACAAGCAACTTTTGCATTAAATTTTCCGAAAAAGCATGTTTATCTAACAAAAGTGGGTGAATATAAACAACATTTTTTATTAACTTAATAAAACAGGATAATTGATTGATTTTTTATGGAAATGCAAAAATATTAGCATTCAATTCTGAAATGCATGTTGAGCTTTAATTGGGATGTTTTGTTTCATGTCGTTTTATCTTTTATTGCTCCGACTTTAAAATGGAGTTGCTATTTTTAGGTAAAAAATAAATAATATGCATGTATTTAAAAAGAAATATTAAAGCAAGATCATTTAAAAAAACACAAACAAAAAACAACAACAACCAAAACAATTTCTTTGTTCAGAGAAAAGGACCTGATGTACTTTAAGATTATCTGTATGTTTAAATAAAATTCAAGGGAAAGTAACCAAAAAGCTAGATCGGTGAACACACTTTTAATGTTTCCTTTGCAGCAAATTTTAAATAAAAGCTATGTAGACTCTTCTTTGATGTCTGCAATCACCCAGACATTGTTTATCTGAACTGGTACCATGTAAATTTTGACAATGCATTTACATTTAATAAATATGTTCTTACAATAGTTCTACAGCTGCGTGCAGTATTTAATATGCCAGAAATGTAACTTCGATATCAATCATTTTTTTTTTGTGTTTGGTGTATTCTTTTATTGTTTTGAAAACAATTGTGGTATAGTATTTGTAGTTTACAGACATTTATGCCTAATGGAATTTGGATGGTTCATTTTACTTCCGGTTTCGTTTACTGAATAGAAGAAAGTTTATGTGAGCCAATCTGACTAAGATCTACTAGAGTTCTTTGTTGCTTAATGCATAGCGTTATTAAGAAGCTGATTTTATTCATTTGATATGTGTACTAAAACGTAACACATTTGAATATATGCATGGTTCTTTTACGACACACATTAAAAACGAGCAATTAGTTTTTCAATGTCGGTATCAGAGTGTGACATGTATAATTTGTACTTTTGATAGAATTGCTAAACAAATCTTAAATAATATTTGTTACATTGTAAACAAACTGATATCAACATTTTATGTCAAGACAACGAGGCAGAGACAATTGTTTTTGGATCATTATTCGGATGTAAAGAAAATCATCATTGTAAAATTTATTGAATACAAATGACTTTTTACTGTTATTTTTGTTTTCTTTATAGTTTGTTAGTTTGTTAAATGTTGAGACTATACCATAACGACATTAAATACCATAATAACTTTATGCCATTACGACTTTATACCATCCTATTTTTAGAGAATAAACGACATTACACCAATTTGAGTTTATATAATTACGACATTGTACCATTTCGGCTTTATATCTAATTACGACTTTATTACCATAATTACTTTTTATCTTTACGACCTTATGCCATTTCGACTTTATATCATCATGTTTTATATCATAAACGGCGTTATACCAATTCGATTTAATACAATTACGAAATGTACCAATAAGACTTTTATCAAGCAACTGCATGTAAACGCCGATAACATTTGCTTGATAATTATTTTGATATCAAGCTAGTTACCTGATATCAAAAATAACCCTTGCCCATTTTAACGGACTTTTTTCAGTTGCTTATATTCTCGTTTTTTATCATCATGTTTCTACAATTTTATCTCATACCCTTACAAGTCCTGAACTAAGATTCAAAATATTTATTCATTCATCATTTCTATTTCAATTACGAAAACGATTAGATAGCGAATTAGTTAAATACCAACTAAATGAAGTAATTTATATTAGAAATGACACCATCGATGTCCACGACATATTATACATTTTCACATAACAAACAAGCTAGACGATTTTCTTTAAGAACCTTTAAATGTTTACTTATTTTACTTTTCTCGTTTAGGGCACACGCTTTTTATTACTTGGGGACCATACGCCGCTTTTCATGGAATGGCACGGAAGTGTCACATTGAAGGTTCCATAATAACCGCCATATGAACACATCTGCGGATGTTTCTAAATTCAAATTTTACTATTTCATGTTAAATGTTGAATTCTGCTTAAGCCGGTGCTAGGGGGCTTGGACGATAACTTGCACTTTCCTGTACCGTCCGTGAGCAGGCTCAATCAAACCGAGCCTGCAACATTTTCAAATTTGCCGTGTTTGGCTTTTTTTAGGGATTCTGTATTTTTCTATTTTATTGTTATTTAAAAAGTGATTATATTGTTTCGTTCAAAAAATAAAAAGTGTATGTTTTATAGGTTAGCTGCGTTTTTTTGAATAAAGAAACAATTCGACTTGGTTATTTTTTGTGCATATTCCTAATCGAAAATGAAATTTGTGAGAGTGTTGCTCACAAAGGGCGAGCATGCTTAGCACAAACAACAACTAAGCTATTTTCCTACATTTCAGGACGGCTTATATAAATATTTATAAAGAGAAGAAAACTTTTGACAGGTTTTTTCAAGTTAATGTTTCATGAACATGTTTTAATCATGGTAATGAGTTACAAGTTTTGAAACCTTAAGTTAACTAAGAAAAATCATTTATAGAGTATACACTACTGTAAGCCTCACATTTCTTGGAAGAATTTTGATGCTTTTTTCATTACAATATAATTTATCTTAAATTGTATTCTGCCGTATATACAATGAGGACAGGAAAGATACAAACATTGCATGTTTTTCTTTTCTTGCTTCGTAGACTTTTGGACATGCATATCAATTTTCTTATTCTGTTTTATTTTCTCAGGCATACTTCTCGATTCAAATACCATTAATTCATTAAAGACCCTTTGAGTCACATAAATGCTAAAATTCTTATTTTTCAAAAGCCTTTTAATCTTGATGTTATGTTTTAGTTTCCTAAAAAGAGCCTATTGGCCGAATAGCAGTCGCATTTTGCTTCTATGGCATATAAGTAATTAGTATAGTTATTCAGCATTTTAAATAGAAGTCAAATTACCACTTCGTTTACATTTTGTTATATGTGTGACATATTATTCTATTTTAAGCACTTCTCTGCTCAAATGACAAGCGCGTTTCATGCTTCAGTTCTTTCCTTAAACATGACAAAAAATGTATTATCAATTTTAGACATTGTAAATTTATTTCTGAAGAATAATGTGCCTTTAAAATATATACAATTTATTGTGCAAAGGATTATTAAATACTTTAATAAATTGTTATCTGTTTAAGCGCGCCTTCATCATCGAGCTTCAATGGAAGGACCGTTTCATTTTACTCTCGTTAGACTTCTATTATGTATAGGAAATGAAGAAAAATTGTCTTATTGAAACCAGTTATCAAGTTACTGACGGTTAAACGAGAAACCAAAGCTTGACTGACAAATGTTTTATTCGACTGTCATCCATTCTATATTCTCCCGTACAGCAGATAAACTATTTATTTAACTAATACTATATACAACTTTGGAGCATTTACGTGTTTACAAATTCATTTTCTAACCACTGTTAAGCTTATGTCGAATGTGGTCGAAGAATCTATTTTGTGGAACTATCTTACTGGCTGGGTGCCTTGTGATGGCATTCTATAGTCTGGTTTGTTGGTCTATTTTCTTTTCGGCTTCTTTTTCTGTGGTTTTGAATGTTAATTGCATTAGTTATTGAAATTAATAATCTAAAACCGATTTCATAAATTGTCAATTCGTCAGCTTTTGAGCAACTTCTCGAGCAAATACTTTCAATGTTCTTACACTCTTTGCTTATACGGCACTTTATAAGCCCTTCTGACTCAATCGTGTAGGTAAGATTGTCCTCGGAGGGTCCTCGGAGGGTTCATAAGCTCCGTGACGTATTACTGTTTGAAATCACGCTATTGAATGACACTGCAAAGAGGGCATACTGCATGACCAGGCTCCTAAAATATGAAATGTTTTCGCTGTTTTACGTCCTCGTGAATTTTATTTTCGTTGAGCACCACATACGTACTTTGTGATAAATATACTTACTCTTTTTTATGGTCGAAAAAAGCGTTTTTTAGTTTATCTAGCAAAGAAATTAAAAAACGTGGTATATTATAAACCTCCTTACATATTTCGAACATTAAGAAACACGAACAATGAATTTCATCGTACAATATGTTACTTAAACATCAAACAGCATGACACGTGTTTATTTTACATTTTAATATGACTGTTAAACGTTCAGTAAATAAGACAAACAAATGAATAATAATGGATATTACCATCATAGCACTTTTAACACAAACGCTCTTGGAACAATCCATAAACCTTGAAAAAATAAGCAACGCATCTAAGAAATCAGGACATGCGCATCTATCATAGAAATGTAAACAAAATAAATTTCACATGCTTTCGTTGTCGAAAATGTTTCGTCACTCGCGTCTGGATCAAGTGTTATTTATTTAAGACGACGGTATATGTTTCGCCTGCTTTATAATTCGGATTAACCGAGAAAGCTATTTTTAGTCATGCAATCAAACCGGTTTTTATATGGGCACATATACGATTAACAAAGTAACAAGTAATCATTGCTTTAAATATTCTCCATCTCAAATACATGCATGCTCGAAAAATAAAAAAATAAAAGACCACAACATTACAGAGAATCAAGAATATCACAGCTGCTTCTATAACCTAAACAGGTGCCCTGACGTAAGACATCAAATAAGACTTTGTTCTAAATAATATTTAGACTTATTAAAACACGAAACCTTTTTGGTTGCTAAGACCGGGATTTGAATCTCATTATCCCTATAGCACATGCCTTCAACTTAGTTATTCGGAGAGGAAAAAGTCAAAAGCGAACACAATGAATATTAACTTAAAAATTCCATCTGGGTTTATAAATTATAAAAACGTTAACATTTACGTTTACTGTATATGATTTAAAACTTTGACAGCATTTTTATATCAACCGTTACTTTTCAACTCTGTCAAAATGATTTTATGTATGTTTAGATATGTTTAGAAATGAGTTTAAATGTATGTTTGGTGACACTTGGGCTACACCCTATATTATTGGAATCGTATCTCACTGATTTTTTATCCTTTATGAAATTTTGAAATGCCCCCTTTCTTTCCTGATTTAAATTATTTTTTTAACTTTCTTGATAAGACAAATTACAATAATCTTTTGAAAATTAAACTTTCTGACATACACGTATTTCAATTTAACTAAAACGTGTATAAATTGAATTAGATATCAAAGTTATCATGCACTTTATGTATTAGATATTCCATAATAGCGTGTGCTTTTGACGTTCGTATACATCTCAATGTCTTATAACTTTATAAAACTGGATAATTGATGTAAATTGATGTAAATGCAAAATATTAGTATACATGTGCATGTTTCTCTTTAATTGTGATGTTTTGTTGCATGTCACGTTATCTTTTTTTGCTCCGACTTTTTAATTTAAGATTATGCAAATTTTAAATAAAACCTATGAACCTGTTTTCTCTCTATATGTCTCTATGTAGGCTCTTTATGACGTCTTCAGTCACCAAAACTTTTATATAAGTGAATTGGTATCGTGTAAATTTCGACAATGCATTTAAATTTGATAAATGTTTTCTTACAATAATTATACAGCTGCGTGCAGTATTCAATATGTCTGAAATGTAACTGTCGTATTAATCATGTTTTGTCTTTGGTGTATTTCTTTAAATGTTTTGATATATGTGACGTATATTATTTGTTGTTTTCAGACATTCTGGTTTAAAGAAATTCTGAAAGATCATTATACTTCTGGTTTGTTTACTGAAAAGAACAGAGTTTTATGTGCGAGAGATGTGTGCCAATCTGACAAAGAGCTATTAAAGTTATTTATTGCCTTATGCGTAGCGTTATTTAGAAGCTGATTTTATCAAGATTGACAATGTACTATAACGTTTATGTATCACATTTGAATATATGCATGGTTCTTTTACGGCATATCAGGAAATTACAATCAGTTTTTCAATGTCAGTATCGTATTGCGACATGTTTACATTTTCCATGCAATGTTATATACACGTTTAATACCCTATAAGATTTTTTTTCGTTTGGAAATTGGTCCGCCGAAAGAAATTGATATACCCGAGCCAGACAGGTAATTAACACATTAAATTTCCCCTTTGGGAACCCAACATTGTAATCAACATACGCTGTGACGATGTTGCGGAGCTTAAATTCCGATAAACAAGCACTTTTTAACAGTATAAAATAAAAAAATGAGGACTAAAATATATTCTCAGCAGTATTTTAAACAAATATGACCTCGTCAAAGTTTGATAATTATTACAAAAAGGTGTCTTCAATAGACTAATCCTTTCTCTTGTTTATATTCGTAGGCTACGGTGACGTCATTTTGCCCTAAAAGGAATCTTATTTCGATGTTTCAAATTCGATGTTTCATTGAAACATCAATGATTTACTTAGCATTTCAAAGTGATCTTTCTCGGCAGAGGAAATATAATAAAATTATTGTTTGTCTTTATGAGCCTTACGGCTCGGTAATATGAAATCTTTGCATGTTATATATTAACTCCAAACTCCAAATGTCAGATGGGAAAATAAGTGTTAGTGATAAATTTGTTTATCTACGAACTATGTTTCTAACATAGAAGTCACATTAATGCAGCAGTAGTATGAAGGACCTACGTTTCTTTTCAGGTACCTTATAATTATGTATTCTTCTAACTGTGATGAATTTTGTCGAATTACAGACAAAGAGCTTAAGGATATATAAAAACCGTACCATATGAAATCGTGCACGTGACACTGCCTACTGCATGCTTTCACGCCAATATGTTACACTAAGATTTCAGTAATGTTTTTCTGCTACTAGCGTCATGCACAATTTAAGCTGAAAAAACGGATTCGGTGTTTTCTAACTCTCGTAAAATCGACAGTCATATCTTTCTGCTTCTGAATGAAGATGATAACATTTTTTATAATAAACAATTCAAATGTTTTGTTCACTTCGTGTATAAGCTGTTTTGCAGGACCTATGAAAGTCTGTGTACATGTGAAAAATGTATTATAAAATATCATGTTAAGTTTTCTGTCGATAAACAATAGATCAATACACAAAGAACGCCAGCGACGTCAACGACATTACCATGCCAAAAACACGTTTAAATATCGAACATGAAACCTTACTCATATATCATCAAAATAATCAAAAGGCTGAACAAAGTATGTGCAAGCTGTACATCAATCTCAAACCGATGAACCCATTAGTTAGCCCTTCAATTAAGGAAATACTAGTAGTGCGTCCATTCCAACACTGACGTTCGTTCTTGTTTGCCGACTTGTCTTTGCACTAATCTTGTGTAGACAACTGTTTTCTTTTCAGATGTTTCACCATATAGTAATTTACTAGCGCTCCATGGGGCATATTTTTAATTTATTTATAGCAAAACTGTTATTTTGTGATAGAAGTGGATCAGCCGACATTTATTTATTTTTTTTTTTTTGGTTTTTTTGAGGCAGTGACAAAACGTTTGGATAATTCTTTGTATGTAAAGAAAATCATCTTCGTAAGATTTTGTGAATACAAAAGAACCAACGAATAGCTTACACGATACGATATATGAGTTACGTCTGATTTTGTACCGCCCAGTAACGGTAGATGTCAGTCAGTGATTCATTTATCAGTACTCAATCAATTAAATGTTTCTAAGTTATACAATTGCTATTATATACACTATCACTAACCATTCCCCACTATCAATTGTAAAGCAGATACCCATTTGTTAGTATTGAGCAAAAGTAACCAAAAATACCTGTTATAAATTTATAAATGCAATAACAACGCTGTAATAACGTTAATGTAAACCTCTTTGTTTAATTGATATAATTTTTGATATAATTTATAACATGCTGAAATAAGAGTTTATTTTGAAAATCGTTTAAATTCTCGATACCAAAGAGTAGCTTTTTAGTACTAAGCAGATGGAGTTCTTTGGTTATTGTAAATAGTATTCTTCTTTGTTAAATATACCTTTGGCTTTGGAATAAGAAATGTTCGTCGTCCTCTTTTAAAAACTTCGCATGTTGTGTTAATAGTGTGATGATTTGTAAATAGGTCAGAGTTCAGATTAATACATTTATTTCTAATACGAGCACGGTAGACAGCATATACACGATCACATGCGATATAAAATGGCGGCACAACCGGGGCTTTGTATAATGTCTTATTTTTGAAAATGGAAAAAGTTTCTGATTCTCTAGTATGCTCCAAAGTCAAAGTTGTATACAGAATGGGATGACAGACTTAGCTTCCTGCTAATGTTGAAATAAAGCGCACAAACAAATACGAATAATCGAAATACCATGCTTCGATTGTATTTCAATTTCAAACACAAAAATAATTAATTTATTAAACAAGATACAAGTTAAAATGCAATTCACTAATGGATAGAAATACAACAATTTCGGAACATTCAATACTTTTTAAAATATCGAATTAAATGCCACCAAAATTTAACTGGATTTGAAGCAACAAATTTAATTAAGTAAATGTAAAACGCTTTCGATCATCGTTAATATAAACCATAACGTTTTATTGTTTATTGGTTACTTTACAATTGTATAGCTCTAGTTGTCTTATGTATTAGAAAATAACTGTACTTATCCCATCTTATGAGGATATATATATTCAATCAGGAAAGGCATTTGGATGATATAAGGTCTATTTTTAATACTAGTAGTACACAAACTGCAAACTTTTTCAGTTCAATTATACTTGAAAAATATCGATGTTTTAACGCGATAGTATTTCCATGCTAATTTTCAGAGTAATTGTTGCTGACAAATTCCACTGTTCAGACACTGACAATCAGTTTCATGACAATGACATACATTTATTTAAAGGGACTCCACTGAGGTTTAAAAGCCTAACTTCATAACATTTGAATTTCTTACATGAATGAGCTGGGGGACTTTAAACATAAATATATGGAAAGATAGTTAAGAAATATACTTTGAAATAAATTGAAAATCGTATTTTTAGGCTTTTCTTAACCCGATTTGAGTGAAAACCGTTTAAACGCTTTTCATTTTGGGTCATTTTTTACAATTTGAATAATTATCCTGGGAAAACAAAGTGCACGAATCATCTGAAATTTTGCACAAAGATTAGTGGTCTAAACCTACATCATATGGTACATTTATCTGGAAAAAAATATTTTCAGCCCCATCATGCCAAAAAACCCTCAGTGGAGTCCCTTTAAGAAAAAAAACATCATTTATTATTGACAATTTAATACACCAATGAAACACAACACTATCACATATATTTCCGATTCAGATCTACGACTTTCGCTAATTTTAAAATCATATATTTGTATGTATGTGATACAAAACAAAATTTTAACATTTATTTGATAACCTTATCGCCTACGTAAATTTTAAAAAGCTACGTAAATGATAAAATGATTAATCTGTGCTTCGTTAAAGCAAACAATCATCAGCTTCAATTTTTTTAACAACCACAATAATTATCTCTTTTATTCTTCTAATATTGAAGAGCATAGTACATGTAACAAATCAAACAAATGTACACATCAATCAGAATCAAAATAACAAATTGGTACCTAAGAATCTCACAGTTGTCTAATCGACGAAATGAAGATCTTGTATGTCAGACAAAAGCGTTATTCATAATAACAATTATCAAGCAGGAGCAGGTGACAAAAAAATGTCCACTGGTTCACTGGAATTTGTTCCTGCATACATCTAATATAACTAAGTTATAAAGCAATAAGTTAGGGTAAAATTTCATAAACTTTGACGGAAAATACATAGCTACATTACATAATGTATTTTGAGTAATCTAAAGATTGATTTTCCAGCGTATTGTTTATTAACTTAAAGTCAAAATTGATTGTACATGAATCTATGCATCATTTTTTCATATTTGAAAATTTTCCTATTATATGAAATTATTTTTGCAACATTGTACTGTAGAATAGATTTTATTATTATAAAGATTGTAATCATATATTGAATTGTCTGTATTCATTTAAAATATAATAGCTTCAGTTTTGATTTTGATAAACGTTTTTCGCTCGCTGTGGGCGCCAGTTACATTAAAGAAATATATATGACTGTATAAGTTGATCTGCCTATAAAAAATAATGGAATGCATGCTTTTAATTGAAAATCTCTGCTTTCCCTTAATTGTTGTCTTGAATAGCATGTCAATGGACCTATTTAAAGTATTTTTTATTTTATATATCAAAATGAAGTTTAAAATTTATCACACCAGAGATTAAACATTTTGTCTAAATATAAATATTTTGCATAATAAATTTTCAAAAAATGTTTTTGGAAGACATAAGTCATTGATTTTAACGAGTATATCGTTTGTGTGTGAAATTATCTTTTCCTTCTTGTGTTACAAACAATGGCTTCACGCTATGTCCTTTATTGAGTGAAAATTCGCACATCATTGCTTTTGCTGATATTTGCATGACTTGTTATAGAACATTAAACACAGTGTATACGTTCTGGGACAACTTTGGTTATACATTTCTGTTTATTTTAAAGTTTTATCACAGTTAAGTAACAAAAGGCATTACCTATTTGTTTATTCTATGAATATCTGTTTGATGATGTTTGGTGCAAAGACATGACAGTGCTAACAGCACACGTCTTCGGATTAGGCTTTGATTTTTGATAATTTTCAAGGAATGTCTTGATCGAAACTTTGGCTATGCAAACTGGTTGATTTAACTTACTCTGTTTTATATGAATTATCTGAAATGATAAAAGATGAAAGTATTCTAAGAGGACAGTATTTTTGACTATAACAACCTATTTTTATGAATAAATATCAATATAAGATTCGTAACCCGGTGTATTTTAGCACGTGTTTTATAGTCGACTACGAGACTAACTGCAGAAATGCATGAATTATAAACGAAAAATATAATAAGAAAAATATTATGTAAATGTGAAATTATATAAATCTTAGAATCTAGCTTGTACATTATTGTGAACTCTTTCATTTGACCAGATTTTAATGTTAAATACAAAAAAAAATAAAAAAAAACAAGAACAAAAAACAACAAAAACATAACAAACTTTATACGTTTAATCTCACAGAAATGTTCATTTTGTCATTCTTGGATAAAAAGAAATACGAAATTATTAGGAAGCTATTTGTATTCGTAACATAATAATGTCAAACGCTGTTATTATTACATCTATGACGAGGACAAATAAAAGATGTAATACACATAAATAAGTCAAAAACGAAGACCTAAATCCATAAAATATTTGTAGTTTTAAGTGTTCACTCTATCTCAATGGTTTTCTTCTTATGAGCATGCTATAGATATGTGTTATTTATATTCAACACTCAATATTGCATATTTAATTGTATAAGTAACTCGAAATTTCGAGTTGTTAAAACACACACACCTGGCACAAATGCTCTTCAATAGTTTTCAGTCAAAATGTAAAAAAATATATGTCTTGTCTTTATAGACAAAACACGATAAAGTATAACTTGTGATGTAACAAGACGCATCTTTATACTTTACAAGATAACTGTAACAAAAATAGTCAGGTTTGCTATTATTATTATGTTTTTGACACTGTGACAACAAGAGGGTGTTATCATGCCTCAGAAATGATTAATTTACTCTTGTTCTGAAGGGGGTCAACTAATGTTTGATAATTTAATTAATGGATTTCAAGAATGTAATATGGCAAGTCACTGGTATTAAGTATCATTAACAAAAATATTTCATTTTGTATTTTCACACATAAAAATATAAAAATAAAAATATTTTGTGGTATTTAAATAGAATACGCTGAATAAACTGTAGACTGAAAATATATTTGTTTTACTAAATTTCTAATAATTGAAATTGAATTTTTGTAGAAATTTGATACTCTGAGGAACAAGCAAGCTATTATATGAAATAAGATGCTCTATGTATCTAATTCGAGGCAACGCAAATCGAAGCGATTTAATGTAATTTTTATGATACATTTTATTTCTAAAATATTTGAATGCATTTTAATAACAAATCATTTTGGTAAAAATTCGATTTTCTTTCCACCAATGATATGTAAAGAAAAACGAATATGCAGTATTGAGTGTTGAATATAAGTAATAGATATCCATAGCATGATGAAAAAAGATTGTAGTAGACAAGGCGTGACTTTAGGGAAGACAATAAATTCGTTTTTTATCATAAGAAATGTGTTTGTTTTTCTGATATTTTATTATATATACTGTTTGTCATGTTAATAACTTTTGAATGGACATTAGATTTTGCATAATTATAAGGATAATTTTAAAAAATGCAATTGTAAATAATGCATTTTAAGAAAACATAGACATGACGTTACACATGACGAACAAAAATTTATACGGTTGCATTTAATATAATACCTTACAGTATCGACATATTTATTTCATTTTTGCCGACATACAATTCCTAAAGCAACTCGACTTAGTTCCAAAAACTTAAAAATAAGCATAATGTTTGAATTTCTTACGAAGCTCAAATTGGACATTTAAAACAGAAAAATAATTTTATGCAAAAGATATTGAAGAAATATACTCATAATACATTCAAAATCGCATTTTGTGCTATTTAAGTCCGATTTGAATTGAAAAACTTACAGCGCTTTTCAATTGTGGATAATTGTTCACTACTAGAACAATTATTCTGGAATAACGGAGTGAGCAAATGATCTGAGATTTTGTACACAAGTTGTTGGTTTACACCGGCATCAAATCAAATATTTATCTAGAAAAAGCATTTCCAGCTCCGTTATGTCAAAAACCCTTTGTGGGGCCCTTTAACTGAGGATTTTTTTTCAACTTTAATTGTTCTCACAAACAATGCTGACATTTTCACTTCGGCCTGTAAATGTTGTAAGAATGGGCATCAATCTAAATGTTTCTGAAAGTTTGGTGTTAAATAATATCAGTCTGCAATGTGTAAATGAATGCATAAAAAGAAAAATGGTGTACAAGATTGAAACAAAATTTACCAATGCTTACATTTTTTCAGTTTGTTATATATTCGATCAACAATATACACTGAAACAAACTCCACCGAGGTCCAAAATATATAAAATTGAATTTCGTACATAGATCGTTCAAGACGCTTCAAACAGAAGCACATGCTAATCATAATTAGGAAATAAATTGAAAATTGTATTTTTGTTGTTATTCTTAGGCCAATTTGAGTTGAATAAGTTGCAACAGTTTGTTTTCAAAAGTGGGTAGTTCAAAATTAGAAAAGTTATCTTGGAAAAGCAGAGTAAACGAATTGACACAAGTTTAGATTGAATTCCTGATAGGGATTTATTTACCATTCAATTTCTTCGATGAAACAACTTTATTTCTCTAATGATTCGATAACTTATTTTGCGTGAAAGATCACTTCTGGAGTGAATTATGTCATACTTAACAAAAGGGATTTGAACGTTAAGAAAAAAGCTAATTTTCCATTTATGATTCATTTTAAAATGCCGTATGAGCACTATTCAGAGTCATTAGTATTCATTTGGTAAATATTTGTCATTTTGAATATCGTAGATCATTGATTACTTATTAAGTTTTATTATATAAGCTATGAATAATAAACTTGACTAATGTTGAATAAGTATATTGTCCTTATTTTTTTACTCTTTACTCTTAAAACTGCAGTTAAGAAAAATGTCCATAACACGTAAACCCGCATGTTTTATTTTCTTTTATTTTCTTTAAATTTTGCATACAGATGTACTTTAAAACATAAATCTGACCTTTTTTGTCAATTTTATAGTTCCGTATAATGTCCATTATGTGGGTCATACCTTAAATGAAAATTGCAATAAATTTTTTATCTCTCATCTCCTAGTTAATTCCATGTTTTGAAGCCCCTGGTAAATGAAAAGTATATGAATTGATGGTCATTTGATGCTTATCAACCGTTTGAGACTATCTTATTTGTTCTGTTTATGTCCTGCTGAGCACCAAAGATAACAGCTATCAAAGGAAATTACGTTTTACTATTGGTTCATTGGAACACTTTTTTCAATGTTTTACGCATGATTTTACATATTTCGTTGATTCATTTTCATTTCATATTCATTTTGTGTGTGTAATTTATTTTGTAACATAATTGCATATACTATTTGAATAACTTTCTTTTATCAATTTATTTTCCATGGAATGTTCTTTTTCAATGGGTTGTAACTATGAGTATGGAAATGGATATACTATTGTTTAAATATCGATTCAAAAAGTGTTTTACAGTTGATTGATGAAGTTTTGTAATGTTATAGTAACTTAAAGCCCTTAGGTGGTTAAATAAATCTGATGAAACAGCGCGAAAAAAAACAAAGAAGTTATTTACGAGAAATTTTTGAAGCGATGTTTTGCATTTATAACATTTGAGGAAGAAGTTACCTGTATATGATTGCCAAATAAGCGTAGTATTGTATCATTTGCTTTCGAGACAACATGCTAGTATGTTGCAAAGAATCAAATTAAAAAAAATTGGTACAAACCAGTTTGTTGTTTTCCATTTAATTTTGAATATATTAGCTGTATTTCAACGAATTCCTTGCATTTTTATCGTATAAAGATAAGTGAAAGGAAAAAACGTTTATAGACAATTTATCAACATCAACAACTTCAGCTGTTAATGTAGTAATTTAAAAGTATACCAATATTATAATACAAAATCGCATGCTCCATAAGCAGAGATTAATTTATCTTTAAGATGGCAATAAAGTTTTTGAAACACTAAGGGATAGGATGTCATCATGTTTAAATCATGTCAAAACATATTTGTATATTGTAGTTAAATTATTGATATGAACATCTGAAAAAGAGAGCGACACGTAATTTTTACAAGGACTATCCACGCTTAAACAGGTGATGAAAAGACGCGATGGTCATCAAGTAAAGATATCTGCTTTTTAACCCAGGTTCGATCATCATATTAGAGCCCGACTGCATAAGATACGACCTCAAAAATTTATCGCAAACTAAAAGTGGGCAGTCTTTTTGGTCGTTTTTGGTTGTTTTGATATTGCATTAGTAATAAAATTGCGCTTTAAGCCGTTTCTGAGACGACAAGAACAGCAATTCGTTAAGTTGATAGAATGATAACGACTAACAAAACTTGGCTACATTATAACGGCCCAGAAAAACAACAACAGTGTAGCCAGTAGAAGAACACAGATTCCCCGCCGCCGAAGAAAGCTCGTGCCAGTAGATCGATGGGCAAACCAATGTTTATTGTCTTTTTCGACAGCCAAGGTCTTCTGCTGTGCCATGCTGTACCTTTAAGAGTGACGGCCAATGCAGATTATTACTCGAAGGTAAGAAGAAAAAATAAATATATATATATAATGTAACATAGTAATTATATAAATATTATATATGAATAAAAAAGTAATTAAATAATAAAATGATATAAAGAAGTAAAAATGGAAATCTTGCATCATTTGTGTCAACAATTGGTGATTTTGATATTTCAGGTTATCCGACGGAAACTGCTTCCGGCGATATGGAAATAAAAACACCCCGAATGTGTACGCGGACTTGGAAAATATAATTTCATCACCAAGATAATTATCCAAGCCATCGAGCCTTGAAGACCCAGACAACCATCACCATTCAGCTAGGGGTCGAGGTCTTGATCCATTTTGCTCTCTGGATCTTGCTCCTTGCCACTTTGTGTTGTTTCGAAAAATAAGGGCAGAGGTAAAGTGACACAAATTTACAGAGTAAAAGACTTAAAGTCCAGGTCATTGTCTGTGTTGCGTTTACTTGATACTTCATTTTATTAGAAAATTTTCAGTCAGTCAGTGGGTGCACAGGCATGAACGATGTATTGAAGTTGGTGGTGCGTATTTTGAGAAAATGTAACCCCGACGTCACGACGTAACGTAAGTTGCGACTGAGCTGCGCGATCAGATTTACATGTATTTTTGAAAACTGTCATTAAGGATACAATATACGGGTCTTTTGTCTGAAACTTACACATCAAATTGATTCATCATTGAATAAATGTCAAATATAATTATATTTATTTCCCTTCCCCGAAAAAATAGTTTATGGAGTTTGACGACGAATATATTGATCATCCCTCGAAGAACCACTATCAAATTATGTTATATTTTAGCGTCACATTGTGTATAATCATGTATGTATCGTAACTGAATTTTGAAATTGCGATTAAATTGTGCATAAAATCATGGTTTTTGGGAATAGCAAAATAATATTTTACCACCGGGAATAATGTCGTTACCGACAAACAGATACGAGTGTGCTTTTAAATAAAATAAATATATTCTAAGCAATGTTATCAACAATTGTATAAAATACATGTGAGTATGGTGTATAATAATTAATACAACATATTTATTGTAACTGCTATTAAATCACCAATTAAGTATTTCGTCGTTATCAAATATGTAGCATCTAAAAGAAAACAAGTGAATATAAAATTATATATTCCGTACATATTTAACCAACATCTATCGGATCATTGTTTAACTTTTGAAATGCGTTTTTCCAAATTTATTTTGATAAGATCTTAAAAAATTGCATTGAGTTGTTACATCAAACTGTCGATAAGAGATGAAAATTATAGTTATATGTCAAAAACTGAAACACGTTTCTATCAAATATGCATTATTTTGTTGTTTTTATTTTCTCCCCTTTCCCTATTTTCTTCTAGATAAATTTATTAAATTGTCTGATAAATTTATTAGATTATCGATATAAGACCTTTTAAACAAGGAAAAATTGTAACAGTTATGTACAATGCATGTACTTAACAACACATAAAAGAAAGATATAAATTACTAGCAATCTTCACATGACAGAACACTTAAATAAATAAATATTTTGAACTCTTTCTAACGAATTACATAAGATAATGAATCACGGCTTTACGGATATGTTATATAAACAGTGTTTTAATGATGATTACAATAATTGGCGTGCGTGAAAACTAGATATTTGAGTTGATCATTATTGTGCGTTGACGACAATAGCATGTAAAATTTCTTATTAATCTGCCATCCATGAAGAGATTTGAGCGTGGTGGACCTGAAACAATAATACACTTTGCACTGATTAACTTGTTTCTATGTAATTGTATGTTGTAAGACTTCATGCAATAATATAATATTAGATTATTTTGTCCACTCAAAGTATGTTTTAGACCACAAAACATAATAACGGGACACTAAAACAGCTTATAATTCGTCCTAAAGTTATCTTTCAATCTCTGAAGTATCAATTGGAGACCAAATAATCAAGATACTTTATTTTAACCCAGACAGCACTCACTTTTTTATCAATTCATCAATATATTCAATCTCGTTTTATTTTTCTCTTCTTCGATGCTTCCCTAAATCCCTGATCTTCTACATTTTTTACATGAATGAGTAAAATCTAACCGTAATGTGTTTAAAATTAACATAATCATGAAAGAAAATAATACACATAATGCTTTAGTCCTGTCCAGGCTTACCTAGTTGTAAAATGTAAATGCTTACCTGTATAAATGCAATTTAACAAATACAGAATGTTAAAATTAATCCGATTAACAAGTGTAGTATCATTGTTTTATTTTATTAAGATGGTGAAACTCTTAAAAATAAAAGCATCTGTTATACAAAGACTGCAATGTTTGATTTCAATTTATGAACAACTTTGTCATTGATAAAATTATTTGCATTGCTGTTAGATAAAATCCACTTGAATACAGTTTAACATTTACAATATACATTTAAGGTTATGTTTTGTTATATTCATACAGAGTACGACAACGGTGTTGATAGAAACACATTTGAAATTGTTTGATCCTCAAAAAATTACATATTTGAATAAATGGAGTTACAAACCCGAACAGAATTGTGAATTGTCAAATCTCAAAATGTGTACATGACCAGTTTATTTGTTCAATAATTGTTTCAAATCAGGTGCTTGTGAGCACTAACTTTAAACTGAGCGTGTAATAAACACTGCTATATTGAACGGACATCAAACATTCTAAATAATACATGATTGTATACAAACCTACTTACCTTGGTTTGCAACGATTTCATTTGCTTGAATCAAGTGTCTAAATACTTTAAGGCTTGTCCCATGTAATTATAGATAAAAATGCTGCAAATGATTTCAAAGGCTTGGCAAGATAAATGTGTGATAAACTTATGATTAAATAGTCAATTTATCTTTCTTTTGAATATTTCCCAGTTCAAAAATATATCATCTTAATACATACACATGAATATTAGGAAAATATGCCTGTTGGTGTGTGTAAGTATATTAAATTTCTAGACGGAAAAAGAAACATTATGTGGAAGCAATATCTGATATGTTTTTGTCATCTTTTTTTACTATTGTTGACAAAGGTTTCTGACGTGATTTATGTGAGAATATTGCGTAAACAAATATGACTTTTTAATCAGCAACCTTTACAACAAAATTACAATATTGCATTTCTCCAAGTATTAAAATATACATAAATGAGAAAACAACCGATGAAGGAATATTAATTATAACTTTTTAGACATATATATTCGCTATAGAATGTAACATAAAATTAGTTTGTTTTGAAAGATTTTACTTTATTTCATCGAGTGATATATTTTACCTGTATTGCTTACAAATTTAAGATAATATGCTCATGGTCAAAGAAGACGGCATAACAGCAAGTTTCGAGGTAAAAGCAAGGTAAAACGTCTTCCTTTTAAGACTCTAATTATTAATACTGCCTAAAATTCTGCATATATTCAGAACAATATTTTGCTGACTTGCCCTGCTGGAATATCATGTGAATAAAATTATGATAATATTTAAGCTTAAAAACACCGTAAACTTGCTAAAATCAATTTATATTTCCATTGTGTGTCATAAATTATAGAGATACATATACTTGACTAGGTTATCAATACAATTTGAAATGTTAAGAGAAGCTTATTCCAAGCCAAATAAAATTATATCAAAATGTATGCCATTAACTTGATAAGAACAACATTGCCTTATTAAAACATTATTCTCAAGAGATGTTGATCGTTGTGTTATCGTCATCTCTTTAAACGCACCACTCGCTCGAGAAACATTTTTTTTACTTCTTCTTGCTTCCTTCTTTTGAAAAGCCAAACACGAAGTTTGTAACGTTAAAGTGTGAGATGCATGTTACCTGAAGTCATAAATGTGTCATAAACGTAACAAAAGTATACAAAGTAGTATTTTGACTTTCATATTAAATACTATTTCATTTTAACTGTACTTTTTACAAGAGAGTAACAGATGAAAAAAAATGTTCAGGTAATTGGTCAATGAGTAATTGTTTGGATACTATAAAAGTACACCAGCAATAGGTTTTAAGAAATGAAAATAAAAACATTTTTGAGGCATTATGGACCTTCTATAATACAAATATAATTTGAATTAAGATAAGAGACAGAGAGCGATAAGGGCCTATCAATATAAATGAGCTTTTTCTCTATTTACAAAACTAACTGCTGCACCAATATCACCCGCAGTAGTTTAATTTGTAAATATTTTCCCGATAGGAATTATTGCAGATATACGATTTTTAAAATGTTATTTCTGTTGTTTGTTGAAACTTGTTGTTTATTTAAATAATACATCAAAATAGTCTGATTGGGGAAAGATTTGATTGAGTCTGTGTTTGGTTATAAGTGGTTAAGGCAAGTTACCGGTCGCCTCCTCAAGCACAAATTAAACAGAATACAACATTAACCCCTGAAAGTGTTGACATTTGGAATATAGGAGTTTCCGACGGTCATCTTGTAATTTTCAATCCGACACTTTTGTGTTATTTCAAGACAGCTGACGTTAAAATTGTATAATATATCTTAGAATTGCATTATATACCTTACAAGTGCATTATATACCTAGCAATTCCATTATATACAATAAACTTATATACTTTAGATTTGCATTTTATTCATAAGAATTGCATTATATACCTTACAAATACATTATATACATTGAAGTACCTAAAAATGCATTATAAACCTCAAAATTGCATTATATACCTTAAAATTACAACACAAATCGATTAAAAAGCTTTTTATGGAATGACATTACTGTGTCACGTTGAACGTCGCATCTGCAGATGTTTTCAAATTCAAAAAATTTACCATTTCATGTTTGAATGTTGAATTCTGCTTAAGCCGGTGCTAAGGGGCGTGGTCGATAGTTTGCATTTGACAGTACCGTCAATGAACAGGCTCAGTCAAACCGAGCCTGCAACATTTTCAATTGTGCAGTGTTTGGCTGTCTTTATGGATTCTTAGTTTCTCTATTTTGTTGAGACTTTTCATATTTGTGAATAAATTTGATACTAAAATAGAGAAAATAAGAATCCATTCAAAAGCCAAACACGGCAAAAGTAAAAATGTTGCAGGTCCGGTTTGATTTTGCCTGGTACTGTCAAGTGCAAAGTATGTGTAAAGTAAAGTAAAGTGTAAAGTATGTACTCCAGAAAATCCAGAAGCTGCTGATTTATTCGTAGATCTGTGTTAAATTTGCAGTTTATTGAATTGTCAATCACATGAAATAAAATGTTCCATTCAAACTAAGTATTTTAAATTTCATTTCATGTCACGCATAGAAATTTCCTAAATTAATGAGCACATTTAATGGATTATTTTTACACAAATTGACATAAATAATTTAATTCTGTATTTCATCGTCGGATGTTACATAACATATAAACAACCGTGGGTAAAATGTACCAAATTCAGTCTATATACAGCAACAGGTGCGTAAAATATCGACTTATGAAATCGTGTTTAGTAAAAATTATATTCTTGGACAGCAAAGGTAAACAAATATCAGAAAGAAGATAGCAGTGCCCACGTTGTAGACCCGTTTTACGTGTCTTACGTTGTTACGTAGTTGTTATAGCATTGTTACAAATGTTACGAAGGTTGAGAATGAAATGAAAATTTCACAGATAATTGTTACAAATGTTACAGGTTGTTACAAGTGTTACAGAACAAGCTTTGAAAATGACCAAAAATCGGAATTAATAAGGTTACATAGATGTTACAAGGTTGTTACGTAGTTGTTACAGCATTGTTACAAATGTTACGACGGTTGAGAATGAAATGAAAATTTCACAGATAATTGTTACAAATGTTACAGATTGTTACAAATGTTACAGCACAAGCCTTGAAAAGGGACAAAATTCGGAATTAATAATGTTACATAGATGTTACAAGGTTGTTACGTAGTTATTACAGCATTGTTACAAATGTTACAAGAATTTGGAGTGAAATGAAAATTTCACAAATAATTGTTACAAATGTTACAGGTTGTTACAAATGTTACAGAACAAGCTTTGAAAATGACAAAAAAATCGGAATTAATAAGGTTACATAGATGTTACAAGGTTGTTACGTAGTTGTTACAGCATTGTTACAAATGTTACGAAGGTTGAGAATGAAATAAAAATTACACAGATAATTGTTACAAATGTTACAGGTTGATACAAGTGTTACAGCACAAGACTTAAAAATGACCAAAATCGGAATTAATAAGGTTACATAGATGTTACAAGGTTGTTACAGCATTGTTACAGCATTGTTACAAATGTTACGAGAGTTTTGAGTGAAATGAAATTTCACAGATAAGAAATTCAAGCAACAAACTTGTTACAAATGTTACGGAATTCACATGCGTTACGTAGGAGTTACTTAGTGTTACGCTTGTAACAAATGGCAATAGTTTCGTTAAATTGCGCCCATTTTGTGCCCGACGTGTAAAAATCAACACTTTACCAAAACTAAATTATTTCACAAGCAGAGAGCACAATAGTAATATTTTCTATTTTTGAATGGAAACTGCTAGTAGTTCTATTAACAAAACAAGTTTAAACTTACTGAAAAATAAATTTAAAGCTGCTATGCTACTGGTTTGAGATAGTTTATAGTTTAAACACCAAGTGTATTTGATATAATTATGTATATCAAATGATATGTTTTAAGTCAGTCTTGACGTGATTTTGTCTCATTATTTGTCATTCTTTTTGTCAACTCTGAGAGCAACATATGTATAGAAAGTCATTTCAAATATCATCTACGAATGACAGAATTGTTGACCGGACACAAACATCAATGCATTTTTATGAAATAAAATTATGTCTGACCTTGACCTTTGAGCTGCAATTCCTAGTTTTTCAGCTCAAACACATGAATGTATTTTATAATCTTTCCATGCATGTCAATGCTATGAACCGGACATAATTTATAGATTCCCAATCATATTTTTGATTTTGGACAAACAGATATTTTGACCGGCCACAATCATCAATGTTTTCTTGTATAAATATCATATCATAATTGACATACATGCTTGACGGTAAACCTTGAGTTCGTAGGCGAGAAACGTCAAACTAAGTGTCACATTGAAGGTTCCATGATAACCGCCGTATGAACACATCTGCAGATGTTTCTAAATTCAAAATTTCACCATTTTATGTTTAAATGTTGAATTCTGCTTAAACCGATGCTAGCGGGCATGAACGGTACTTTCCACTTTACAGTAACGTCCATGAACAGGCTCAATTAAACAGAAAATTTTCAATTTTGTCGTTTTGGACTTTCTTTAGGGTTTCTTATTTTCTCTATTTTATTCTTCATAAGTTACTTTAATATGTTCACGAATGACTGAATTGTTTTGCCAGACACGTCCATGAAAAAATTGTCATAATCTATTCCTTTCACCTCAGATTTTGCATGCGACACATCGTCTCAATATGCTTCACATCCACGCAAACTCGTTTCAAAACCCATTTAGGTATCACAAGATTATGTACCGGAATGACAGACAAACAGACGGACGGACGGATAATTCAGAAACTATACATTTATAACATGAAGTCGCATTGAACTTGTAGGGCTTTTACTTTAAATTTCAGAAATAAAGTCGTTTGATAGACAGAATGTAATTTTTGTGTTGTGTACTTTCACATTTAAACCATTTTCTTAAGTGTCTGTTATTATATTCCATAAACAGGACAATATAACAAGCCAGAACTAGAACAATAGCTTTAACAATACCTTATTTTTTAAATCATCTAATATGTAATTCAGATATCATAGTTTTTTAATTTTATCATTTTGTTTGGGTTTGTTTCTTTGTTCATTATTTAAGGTCAAACAAATAGCCATTCTAAAACTATATGCCGAAAATGATATTTGTTTGTTTGTGTGTAAGATGAAATTGTATTTCATCGAGTGGGCTTTAAATTCTCACGAGTGGCTACGCCACTCGTGAGAATACTGTTTTTAAAGTTCACGAGATGAAATAAAATTACATCTTACTCAACAAACAAACAAATTTATTTTCTTTTTATTTTATGCTTAAAACAAGTTAAAACGAAATTTCCTTATACATTAAGTGGGAAATTATATTTTGATAATTTTCAGTGTGAAATTATCAAATATAATTTTCACGGATAAATCAGTAAACCACTGAAAAGCATAAAATAAATAATTTTAATTCTCTACATTAATCCAATCACTTCGCGACCTATGTTGCTATAATAAAACTGATTAACTGTTCAGATTTCTGTTGCTTTAAAGAACACTTTTATGGTCAAATTTAGAAAATTTGTGAAAATGACGATTGCAAGCCACTCAGCATTTACTAAATGTATACGTACGATTCATTAAATGGCTTGAAAGCTTCAGTGCATGGAACAATTCATTATTTTTATTTTATGAGCAATAACTCAATGGAGTTCAACGGATAGGGAGTTGGTGACCCTTAGTTTTAACTAACCACAGTATTCAAAAACATTCAACAAACAACACAAAATCTTATGAAAACTTTATTAAGTTAATAATTTACAAAATGAAAAATAAGCATCACATTTAAGCACAGTCATATGATAATAATTTATGAATTAATAACACATGCCTAAAATATTCTGAATAATATTCTAGTATCTAAACACACTTAATGATACCATTGTCGTTTAAATATTTCAAAATATTTCCAGAACATATTTATATAGAACAAACTATCATAATAAATAGCCATAAAAGGTTTTACTGGTGTGAAAGACTATATCGAAAAAGATATATTACAACAACGAAATCTTGGTAATTGTCATTTAAATTCAAGTAGAATTATTATTACCAAACCCTTCTTTTGGTATCTTTTCTTTAGCACTCTACACAACTTTTCTGAAATATTGAACCTATATTATGAGATTATTCTACATTGTTCAGTTTGTTGGTTTGTTTGATTGGGTTTACGTCACACCGACACAGTATATGCCATTTGGCGATAATTTACTGGTTGAGGTAGACCTCAAGTGTCCCTCCGTGCATTATTTCAGACACGAACGGGCACCTGAGTAGAACCACCGACGTTCCGTAAGCTATCCAGCACGGACGCCCCTACATTGTTTAGTCCAATACTGAGATGTTTTAAACAAAACTGAAAAACATATATTTAATGAGTCGAGAGATAAAACAGACACTAGTTTTTCTGTTAAAATATATTTTTATTTTTTATGAAACTTTCAATGGAAACGAGAGCTTATCATAATTTTCTGTGTGAATAAATTGTTTACATTCTGACACAAGATGCTGTATATTTTCCTCTCATATTTATGTAGAACACAGAAGTCATTGTATTCCCGGGTTCGGGCCTGAAAACATTTTCTCTGAGTCATTCATGACATTGAACAAGACCTAAAATTAAAACCTCCAATCTTTTTTCCCCCATTATCTTCTATTCTTTTTACTTTATATCTTTCACAATAACTTTTAACTCAGTAGATAAACATCCTGATTTAAAATATTCTTTAAGTAGCTCAAATCTTCATCATGACACATTTCATCACATATTTTCATCAGATATACATGTATTATATTTATCTATAAGTTACAATTAACAAATCAAAGTACTCGCCTATCAATTATTGTCTGTGTTGGTGAAAACACTTAAAACATGAAAATATTTATTTTGCACAAAACGTCACTATTGGTGAATTAAGAAAGGAAAGGATAATATGATATAAATGTACATAAATAATGAAAATTGTGCTTTATAACGTGCAAAATGATACTACGATTGAATAGTCGGAGAGCTCAAAGAATTACGTTTTACAAGTTATAATAATGTAATGAAAATTCAAAAGAAAAGCACTAATGATAAGTCATAAAATGATAATCCACGAAGTGTGAAACATTCTTGACGATAAATGTTAGACTTAACAATACAAAAACCACTTCATCTAATGTATCATAAACTCTAGTCTTATATATCATTAGTAATTGATTTTTTAAATGAGGCACAAAATAATGAATGCCAAAAGAATTTATGAATAAAAATATAATCTGCTTATTTTTCAGTAAAATATTATTGCCATAAAAATTCATTGAAAGCTTTAAACTTCTTATTGAATATGTTAAATTTGAAGGAAAAGAATGAATAAACAATATGGAAGCTGTGTCATTCATTACATGTCAGGTCAAGCTGGTCATTTGTTTTAAACCGCCAGTTTTTTAGTGACGCTATATACTTGTAGTGTGCCCCCATCTCTAGTTCACTTGCTCTATTTCACTTTTTTGAATTTCTATGTGTCAAAGTGCAATCATCAAGTAACAAGTATCAAGTAAGCAAGTATCCTAGGAAATTTGTTCATTTAGAATTCATATCGCATCACTACGAGTGTAAGTTCCAAAATATATTGTGAAGAAATTAAGTATAATTTTTTATGTTGTTTAACAAGAAAGGATTATTTAAATATTAGCATTTAGCTAAAATACGGATCAGTGTATCTAAAATGGTTTTGATTGTCAGTTTTTAACAAAGAAAGCAAAAAAACTATTTAAGACATCTCTAGGATAATGAACAATGTAATATAAAAAACACAATTGCTACGGAGGATGTTACGTAAGAGACATATACAAGTTTGCAATTAAAAGTAAGAACAATATTCAACTGGTTTTTTCTCTAAAATCTTTGTCAGAAACTTTTTTTATTTTCTTAATATAATTTTGATAAAACTGTAAATAAAAAAACAACATGTTTTCAGAATACATATCTTCATAAAATATATGAAAAATTTCGTTCACAGCGGTTGAAAATTCGTTGAGTTCTTGTCAGTCTTACTTGATCTGCTACTTCTTTTTGATGATGTAAAGAAAGCTTGAAATCTCTGTTTTACTTTCGGTAGTCGAATGGCATAAATGAATGGGTCAAAAACGGCATTCAGTAGAAGAATCAGATATAAGATATTAAGGATTTGTGTGACTTTATCAATATTAAGAACGATGTACATACGGTCATTTCGATTTTTAATATACATGAAAACAGTGTACAATGCAAAAGGAGTCCAGAACAGAATAAATGTACCGACAAAGAGCCCGGTTGTCATTAACGCTTTTACGCTTCCAGAGTCGGAATGATGGCGTGCCCTTTCCCGTCGCGGCATCGCCCTTTTTATACGGCTATAGATTCGTCCGTATAGTAAACATATTGCGAAAAGAACAATAAAGATGAACAGAATAATGGCTAGTTCAATATGATGATTCCCTTCAGCAATTACGGTGCAAATTGACCCGCCTTGACCGATAGCAAACACGACTTCCGGTAAACCTATAAATAGACTGACAAGCCAAACCATTATAACAGCACAATTTCCTTTACAAAACGTCATCTTTTGTCTGTAACGTAATGGTTTAATGATAGCGCCATAATGATCAAGGGCCATGGCAAGTAAATTCAAAAGTGTGGTGAAAATCGCAATATCTGACGTCAACCTTACTACAGTACTGATACAATCATGTTTATTGAAGAAAATGTAAGTGAAATAAAATGAAAAGTTTCCGAGCGAAATTAGAGCATCTGACAAACAAAGGCTCATGATGAGTTTGAGGTGCGTCGTCATTTTTTGTCGCATTTTAACAACTGCTAAAATTGATGCAACGTTTGCTATGATACCCACAACACAAACAATAACTGTCAGTGCTTCGATTGGATCTGTAAATATTATGGCAGCTTTCTCTGCTGTAGTTCGAATTGCTTGATGCTGGTCCCAGCTACCAATAGTGCTCAAACTAGAATTATCGGTTGTATTTATTGCTGTGTCATTTTCTGAAAGGACAATGGTGCTATGATCAGTTACGTCGTACTGGACAAAACTGGTTTGTGTCGAACCCAACATATTGTTAAACGCTATCCAACAACCCTGCAAATAAACAAAAATATTTATTTTACACGAACTATTTTTGTGTACGTGATAATTTATAGTTTTTCTCTGATATATCATATACTGGTCTCTGTTATACTTTTAACCTACTGATTATCGCTCAATAAAAAATTTGGCATCTTACGCCTTCCAATTACATAAGTTTTAACGGTTTAATTTAATCATATTTTATTGCTTTTACATTTTTTACAAAAAAAAGAATAAAAGCTACAACTTTTGGCGTAGGTTGTTTAATTTAATGGAAATATATATGAAAAAAGCCTTAAACATAGTTATAATAAAAGTTAATTAAAAATACATAAAATACAACAATTAAATGAGACAAATAATAATTATTTTAAGTTAATGAATGTAATGAGAAAAAAGTACCACAGCGTTTTGATTAGTAATGAAAATAACTTAAATTCAGCTACACATTTTTTATTGAAAATGTGTTTAAGTAAACTTATAGAATTAATGTAAGTAGAACAAATATTTTATACTTGTGAGAGAAAAAAAGACTAAGTAATTTGGAGAGGGATAGTTTGCGGAAATTGGCAAGAAAGTAAATGTTAAAAATCAAAGAATGTAAAACTTTCTTTTACACAATGTAGAACACGACTGCAAATACACTAACTGTTTATAAAATTGCACGAGACACAAACAAAGTTGAATTGTTTTGGACGTATTAGTGAATTTACGCTAATAAGCGTACGTTACAGAACCATTACATACAATACAAAAGCAGACGCCACGGAAACAAACTGACGCATGCATGGATTTTGAGTTTAATTGCCAAACAGTGCACGGCAAAACGAAAACTTTACATAACATAACATAGCTTTACATTAACCCGTGACATATAAATAGTAAAATCCTTCTTAGGGCCACTCCGGAATTAAGAACATCATGATATTAATAACAATTATAATCGGACGTAATTCTTGTCTTAACGTCTATCGTAGCATGGTCCAGAATTAAGACCAATATGCTTATCCAATTTATTCTTTCTGTGTTTTTTTTTTCAGTATTTTTTTTCTATTGCGACCGCTGTAAGTCCAGTCAACCCAACATATATTTAGATCACAAGTTGTAATGTTTATCTTGAATGCTTTTTGGAAAGAGAGTCAGAAAATGTTATTGACGTATCCAGTACAATTTCTTGTCATATGCACAGGCATATATTTGTTCAGAATTTTAATAATGTTCAAATAACTTTTTATCATAAATTAAATAAAGATATTTCAAGAAGGATAAATCAGCAATTACACTTTCGATATAGTGAGACAAGTTTGATGTTTCAAATTTGCAATTTACAGTAAATACTTTCTTAACTAAAATGCGTTATATATTTAGGCTTGGCACTTGATGTTACAATGTGTCATGACTAAGTAATATGGTATACGATAATGTGAAAACATAAAGCTTAGAGTAGTTTAATGTTGCTTTTTGCACATTTTGTAAAGAATAATCATTTTCTAGATTAATGATTGACTTATGTTTACCATATTATATTGAAACCAGACCAATAGAAAATTTTATCTTTAGTATTAACTTTAAATTCTTAAAATTATGTTCTGCTCTCCTCAGAATAGATATTATAGTGCCCTTTCATAATATTATTTGAATGTTATAATACATATTGTTTGTTCATAAAAAAATAAAAGAGACCGTGGTCATAAACTTTATCGGCCATAATAAGAAAATCTAAATTGAGACGACCCCGCAATTAAGACCTTTTTAATTCTGGCTCGTTTTTAATGAATCCTACAGACTATTTATCAGGGTACGTAATATCATAATTCATTTATCTGGCAACAGTATTTTTTCTCTAAAACTGGAACAAAATAATTTTATATGACATTTTAATTATCCATGTAACAAACACAAACATTCGAACATCAAATTTATTAAATGTTTTCTTATCGGTTTCATAAAAATGTTATTTAGTTAGTTTTGATATCTCTCAATGTGTACAGAAATTCCTAAGATATTTCTTTCTAAATTTATTTTATTTTCTTCATAGCAAATTACATATTTATCACCATGAATAATAAATCTTTAAGGATAATTACTGAACGTAATTTATTACCTTTCAAATTAAATCCTTTCTTAATAAATCCGTTCAAATTCTGAAAATATTTGTTATTATTTTTCCAATAAAATATATCTCAATTTTTCTTTTATACTAGTAAACCTCCCTGCTACTCGTTATACAACTGACAAAATCGACTTGTTTCACGACATTTCATTGGATTTTTAGCACAGCTATTGTATGATACATTTATTACATGATTCTCTGCTGAAGGCGTTAAAGTAATTTTCCGTTACTGTAAAGTATCAGAGGCACTATCTGTACAAAATAATTGCTGAACGAGTGACATTTTATAACATTACACAACTTATATATATCCAACATAATTGCCTTGATTGTTCTTGAAATTAAGTGCAATGTAACTTTGTCGCATATGGGATTTATTCAACATATTCAGAATATGACTTTGAATGTTAATATATCGATAGGCAATGAAGTGGGAACTGATGAAACTGGAAGAATTCCACTTAACATCAACTAAGGCATAAGTATTATCATTTTTTAAAATAAAATAAAAAGTAAGCTTTTGTTAACGATTTTTGATAATTATTGCGTTTTTATAATGAACATCTATTATATATTTACATAAGACTAAATAAATGTTCTGTTCTGGTCTGTTCTCTTCTGTGCTCTTTTGAAAACAAGTTATATAGTGCGTAATTGCACAATTACCAAGCCGACTCTATTTCATTTAGATAGGATGTTTTTCTCGTGTGAAAGAATTGTACAAATTAATCACTTGTCAGAGAGAGATAATAGAGATAATATATAAATTATCTAAATTATACAAATGTCAGTTTTCTATTGGGTTAAACTTTTATTTAAAAAAATACAAAATGTTATCACAGCATTTTCATCGTTGTTTTAGCTTTGAAAATTCACGATGTTATGAATTGAAGTAACGTTTTCATTCTGAAGACAATATTGCAGAATAACAAATATAGTAAACAAAAGTCAACAAATAAACACGTGTTACGAACTTGTGTGTTTTATTTAAGAATATGGCGTGTGCAGTTTCGATTTATTCTATTGAATAAAAATACTTCGGAAGTTAAAAGATTTCGATGCGTTTACTGACAAATAATTATGCACTAAAAATGTTAATTCGAATCATATTTAGGGGTATATTTTCAGTTTCATATCAAAGCTGTTATAGCATTAAATAAATAGATTTATTTCATTCAGTACAGATTACATGACAGTCATTATATTTCTGAACCTTTCCGGTGTATTAATTAATATTGTGGTGAATTACTCACTTGAAGTAAGGTATGTTGATCAGAAAATCAATATGTGTAATTCGTTATAAAGAATCATTATCCTTTCATTTTACATCAAAATTGATTTTTAATAATATTTTTTGTTAAATGATAAATAACGTAAAAATATGAAATTAAATGTCGCAATTCTTTGTTTTCCTGGCTAATTAGTACAAATGATATATACAAAGCTTGATAAAAATTCTAATATAATTATACTACTTCGATATATTTGCGTTCTAAAATGATATATTTGTCTTATAATTACCTTTCCAATGTTTCGACAATGTATTTGAAAAAGAATGTAAAGAGACGTTTTGGATAACGAGTTTTATAAATATGAGTCCATGAATTATTGGAATAATGTCTTAATAAACATTTAGTATTTGTTAGTTTTCACATGCACAGGTACAAGTAGGTATTTACATTTTACAACAAAGTAAGACTGGATTAGAAAACAATACATAACGCTTAAAACATGTGTATTATTTAATAATCGAGTGAGAGCATTTCTAAAGATGATTGCCACCGAAGCAATGTATCTTTTACATACAAATTGTGAAGTTCTGACTTTTTTAAAGAGAAGGAAGGCGAATATTTCCTAAATTTGATTCTATCATCTCTTACCGGCATATGTAGATATGAAAATGTAAGTTTTGTTGAATTTAAAAAGAGCAATGTGATATTTTTGTTTCATAATAATTTGCCACAAGCAATTTCAAAATATTTATTTCTTACTTTCCCGCTGCACATATAGTTTTTTAGGTCTATCTTTAAAACCATGTAAAGGAATACGGACACTGTAGAGAAAATCAAATTGGTCTGAATGTTTTTTTAGAAATATGTGATTAGCTCAATTCAAGAAGTTTTGTTGTGACCTTTTTCCTCTTTTCACATTAGAATCAATCTTGCAACATCACGTTGTTTTTTTAATTTATAAATTGCGTAAAAATAGTTGAGCAGTTCATTACATTCTCTATACATTAGATACATATCAATTCTTTTACAAAATAAATGTTGACGCTGCACATCAAAGACGCCGCCAAATGATGTGAACAGTCACAAGTAATCTACATAATCAGCCTTAAGAGTCGTTCTCTACAAGAGTTGAATATCCGAAGCACTGATCTTTTTTTCTCCGTGGTCATGGTATGTGCTTACTGTTTAATAATTAAGTTGCATATCTTTGTTAATTAGTACAACTAATGCATGAATTCACAAAGTAATATCATGTCTGAAATTCTGAAATGATTGTTTGTTGTGAAAGTGTTTAAAAGGTCTGGTCAAAGCAAACTTAATTGGAAAACAAGAAAAATTTTAATGATTGGTTTACTTAAAATAAATGCAAGACAAAGACAGAGGTAAAGAAAAATATCTTCGTTGCACCGATAATCTGTCCATTTAAATATTTGTGCGAATTGCATAATGTTAGAATGATTTTTAAGACGAACTGTTCTGTTATTTAACAAGTCTGAAATATCAAATAATAGTTATGGATGAATTGTTAAATATAATCAATTCTTAGTTACGTATAGTTAACTTATTTATAAAGATTAATCACAAGACTGCATATTTGCCTGGAATCTAGGTATACAACATCTAAATGTAATAACAATTAGACTAAAAAGAACGATCGTCACAGAATCATTCATATAAACCTATTGCAAATATTTTTGATACGTTTTAAAATAAACATACTTTGTTCTCTTAGTTAATAAAAATACGACTGAAATGTTAAGTTAATTGTTGTCATGAATTAGCGCACGTTATTTATTAGGTAATTAAATTAGATAATGATAAAGAGAATATGATATTCAAACATGGCACAATCACTTCTGTAAACGTTAATTTTAATTAATTCATTAAAGTTCGGTGATATGTTTTACATCAGAAAATGTATTCTTATTAATTTGAAAACATTGTGATTTTGTTCAAACAAAACAAAATACACAAAAGGAAGACTAAAATTATCCCCATTGCTGAATAGACGAATGCATATCTAATAGACAGCTCTTTCAATTCTTTGAATAGTTCGTACATTTTGAACTTGTTGTAAAGATGCATGTTTTAAGTTTTTGATAAATCAAAATTACAAAAAATAAAATTGAGACAATATAGAATTAGAAAAAATGTAATTATTTACTTTGTAGCAATCTATTATGTTGTTCACGTGTAGTTAAAGTAATATTTTAGTACACGTGTACAAGACACATGTGTACAAGACACATGTGTTAATGTTTTATCAATGTCATTTTAGATCTGGTTTTGTAAATTTCTTATATGATGTTTTTTACAAACGTTTTAGTAAATATAGTTACACTTAATTAAAACAAATACCTGTGTTTTAAACACATGATGTTTTGAGATTTTAAAAGATAACTTTCAGTCACTGATCTGGCTAAAGTTGATATATTCACCATAATGCTGATCAGTACTATGAGATATCTTTTTTTGTAATTGCTGTTACATTTCTTAAAGTTCTTTTTAGTAGTAATATAAAATCTTAAATACTCTTAGCTGATCGTCCGTAGTTGTAATATTACTGTCAACATTAATCTATATATAGTGTTCTTTTAAATTGTTGTTAGTATTCTTGTCGTCGGGAATGTCTCTTATAACTATATAAAGCAGTTGTATAGAGGGGCAATGCTTTAATGATATGCAGATTTGAGTTCTGTAATTTTTTATGTTGTAACATTGATGGGACAATAAACTTATAAACTGTATCTACGAAATTTATTCCTACCAGCTGATGGGTATTGTGATCAAGAGTTTGACATTAACTAGAATATATTCCTGTATTTATCTCTCCATTGTGTTAATGAAGAGGTGATAATGAGCAAAGCTTACATCTTAATGCTAATAAATAATTCCGACAAAAGACATCTCTAACTTTCGAAGTCCAATTGAAATAAAGCATTATCCATATCAATTTATATTAGTTCGTCTTTGATCTACATAGTTTGCTTTGAAGTATGTTATGACGTGAATATTGTTACGCTCCTGCGCTTGGTAGAGTGAGCCTTAAACTGTTCTAGATGTCAGCTGCTCCCTGCTGGCCAGATCTATTTGTAGTCTATCTGTCTGATACCTGTCTGTCTGACAGCTCCTCTGTAGACTGCAACTCTGTGCTGCCCCGTACTTTTTGTAAGTCTGTTCACCGTGAAGTTATGCACCTTATTCTGCTGTAGTATGCCGCAGCTATCCGTTTTGACTGCTCTCCGTGACTAACTTTGTCTTGATGTAGACAGCAACTATCTTTTCTGTCTGCCCTCCGTGATTTCACGTCGTCTGCTGGCCACCGAGCACGCACAAAGTTTGAACTTCAATGTTAAAATAATTAAGGAGGGAAAAATTACAAATACTTTTTAAAGTTTCTAAAGTTTATTAAACATCTTAAATAAGCCAATATATAAATAAATTAACTGTAAGTTACTATCATGTCAAAAAGATCGTTCATAAAAATACTGTTTTAAGTTACAATCTCAAGTTCCCTCAATAATGTTTCTAATCAAAATAAAACTTGAACTTCACAAAAATAAATGTCCAATTCTTTAATAAAATCGTAAAATCCCAAAATAAATTAATAAAAAACGTTGTGCACCAGAATAATTTCGAATAAATGCCAAAAGTATTGAAAATTTTAAAGAAAAAGCCAAAACGGTGCACAAAGTAAATTTTGGATGTTGAAGCTCCCGACTGAAGGAAAGCTGGCTATTTATATGCCACAGTCCCCACACATTCCACAACTTTGTGGAAAGGACGCTCCACAGCCATTTTTGTGGGCTCCACGGTTTTTCTCGTGGAAAGACGTCCCACAGATTTTCTTGTGGGAGGAACGCTCCACAGCTTTTTCTGTGGGCTCCACAATAATTTTGTGGGATATCTTCTGCGCCAAAAATAGGCACCTTATCAACAAAATATATACATCAAAACTTACAATAAGAATAATCACATTAAGATATTACATTTTCTTAGTAACAATATAAGTTAACAAATTATGGGATAAAGAACTATCCCTTGCATCACTCCAGTAGTGCCTACGTAATAGCAGTTGACGTCATAGTCCAACATGGCCGACAAGGAAAAGTGCATTTCAAATTATCATAAATAGACAGTGTTAACAATTATATTCAGATGGATTTATAACGCAGATTTACATATTAAATGAGGCTGCATCATAAACAATTAAACTTTAACATCTTGAGTGTGAAATAAAGGAATTAACTTTTATGACAGAAGTCACGAAAACAGATTATAAACACAGGATTCTACCATGGATAACATTTAGGGAAAATCTTCCAGAATCAGGAAGGATAAAATGCTGGCACAATACGTAGATTTACGTTGATGTCCTGTATGTTTCACAAGGACACCACAGAATTTTACTGTGTTGTCGCCAGTAAAAGCTTCTCAAAATGAAAGTGAAAGTAGAAATAAACAAGACTGAAATCCAGTGAAATCACAAAAGGTAAAATTTCCAGGGCATTACAATATTATGAAATTTAAATTTTTAAATTATCAATGAGGATTTTTGTCATGCAATAGATGCATTCTCTATTTTAGAAATAAGTCAAAATACTTCAATCTGAAGAAAAATTATAACTCTCTAGGTAATGTTGTTTCTTATTAACTGTAGAATGGCCAAGACTTCCCAAATTTTGCTTTTTGTCAAAATAAATGAAAAAATTAAATTTACTTTGATACTTTGCAGATTATTTTTCTAATCAAATACCTCAGATGCTCTAAAATGAGAAATGCATCCTTAACTTATCAATTATAGATGTAAACAAGTTAAATGTTGATGTTGCACATCAAAGACGCCGCCAAATGATGTGAACAGTCACAGGTGATGTGCAAAATCAGAATTGAAAATCGTTCTCTATTACTGTTACAGTTGAATATCCGAAGCAATATTAATTTTTTTCTCAGTGTTCTTGGTATCATGGTATGTGTCTGAAATTCTGAAATATTTGCCTGTTGCGACAACGATTGAAACGTCTGATCGAAGCAAAATAAATTGGATAACAAGTAAAATTACAATGATTGTTCAAGACAATATGTGCCGAGAATATGTCCATTTAAATATTGATGCGAATGCATAATGTTCGAATGATTTTGAGGACGAACTGTCTGTTATTTTACAAGTAACAAAAATAAGTCTGTAATATCAAATAATAATAAATAGTTAAAAATATAAATAAATTGATAGATGTATATCCTCAAAATATGCCAGGGGAACCATAATTGGAAACTGAAATGTCATTACCTCTCTCAACGGTTAAATTTTAGAACAATCGACTATAGACTTATTTATTAGATAGATAAAATTAGACAACTATAAAAAGAAAATGATATTAAAACATTGCGCTATCACTTTAGTTAAACGTTTATTTTAATCCATTAAAGCTCTGTGACATGTTGTACATCAGAAAAGCTATTTTTTGGAAATTTGAAAACAATGTTATTTTGTTAAAACAAAAAAGAATTCACAAAATCAAGTCTAAAAGTTTCCCCATTGATACACGGAAAAATGCGTGCACACGCCGTCTAATGACGAATTCTTGACGAATTGAGAAAAAATATCCTTTTTGAATGAAGGCTTTAGCAAAATTACAAAATGATATAATTTTGACACAGAGGACTATGTTTTATTTAATTTATCGAAATAGGAACGCTCCATTATAGCACAATATAGATGCGTTGATTCTTCCACTCAGAGTCGAAACTGGAAGATATATTGGAGAACCTTTGAATGATGGAATTTGTAGGTTATGTAATGACAGTTGTGTTGAAAACGAAGTACATTTCTTGCTTAGTTCCCCCCCCAAAAAAAAGAAGAAAAAAATGACATAAGATTGCAGTCATTTGGTGACATATTAAATAATAATGTATTTATGGATTTGAGTGCCGATGACAAGTTAATCTTCCTTTCTCAAATCACAATAAAAATTGCAAAATACTTAGTAAAAGCTTATTTGCATTCTAGGCGGAATAACATTTATAGAAGTACAGAATTTTCCGTTTCGACCTCACAGGATTTTCAGAGAAGCTTATCATCACAATTCAATGAACGAACTCTATACACTTTAATGATAAGTTAAGGCATTTGTAATGTTTTAAACACGTTAAAACCATTCATATATATTAATTCTTTAGACGTTAAATCAACTCGATTATCCATGTTTATATAAATGATGTTTTTCTATGAACAGTGTCTTATGTACATGTGGCCAAGCGATTTGTTTGTTCTGTATTTGTTTAATGTTTGTTTATACTATATACTAGTACATATATCGTAATTCACTATAATAAATAATTTTGTCACTCCTGTCTTTTATTGTATATTACCTTATTTTAAACGGCACCAGTTTTGCACATGTATTAAATATCAAACTCTGTAAGTAATTCTATTTTACTCTAGTCATGATAAAAGTCATTGTTTAAAACAAAATTACAAACATTCCGGTATCCCTTGATGATATAAATACTAGGAACATATACAAACGGATACAAGGTAATTAATGTTTATTTAATTTATAATAACTGTGCAAATCAATATGAAATAACAAACGTGATATTACATGATGCGGTTAAAATTATGGAATTTTAAATTACTTTTAATGGAAAGTTTGGCTTCAAATAAATTAAATATATTTTATTCATTATTTTTCTTCTATTTCTACAATGTGATATGCTTTATCAAAATAATCTTTATAGGTTACACTCGAGAAAAGTGCATATTTATTGAGTCATGATCTATTCAAACAAGTACACTGTTGCTGTACATGCGCTGCTATGAGAATGTTACATACATCATTTTGCCTTCATAAGTGTATTGTTTATCCTACTCATATGTAAACAATGTGTCAATTACCTCAAACATATATATCTTGATATATTTTGTAGTCCATCATTTTCAAGAAAAAGAGAAATTTCTAAAGAACACCCAGAGCAGCAAAGTTGAAAATGTTGCCCAGGTTACTTGATTATAATATTTATTCTCTTTTTTACGACAAAGATATCGCATGGTTTTTTCACACACACGAACTGACTCAATGAAACAAAGTCGATTGTCTTCATCATACTTGCCTTTGTTCTGGGTTCTGACTTTTTATTTGAGTTACATACTATTCGGCGTGTGCGTGATGTTTGATTGGAAATTGACGTTAAAGTGTATATAGCTATACATTTGCTGTCTTGGGATTGTAAAATTGTTTTGATATTGTGATTAAAATGACTACAGAATACTTAAAATGAAATAAATATGACAGTACATTTTATTGAAAGCTAGTTGGGCATGCCTGAAGTCATCTCAAAACCAGGCTGAAATAATGGCATACTATTTTGTTTTGAACCATTTTATTCTGTTAATTTATAGTAAATAAAAAATTTAATTGTTACAAATATTTTAATGTACGACCATGCAGTAAGTTTTACTGTTTTACGTTTGGATATCTGGAAAATTTCGTCGAAATAGACATCGATGTGCGATGTTTCTAGGTAATTACATACTAAGCACACATACTAAGCACACATGTCTGTTAAATGCTTTTGGATATGAATTTTTTGATATGACATTAAAGAGATCTCAATACATCTGTTACCGTGTTATTAATATGATTTCGAATTTATTTTATTGTCAGAAATGTAAACAATTAACAACAAAACAACACTGTATATATATTAATTTCAATTTTACATTTCAATCCCAACAGACATAACATCCATTTATAATTTATACTTAGATATGATATTCGTAAATAAATGAACTGTATAGTTTTCGATAAAACTAACTGATTCTTTAAATGTTGTTTAAAAAGTATTATTCTGTGTGAAAAATATTGTTGTTGTAAATAGTGAAATATTATACAACTAATATTTTATGTATCGGAACATTGAGTATGTCTCTAAACATTGAGTATTTAATGGAACCACTTTGCCAGTTTTAAAACATTATAACGAAAAAGAGTAATCAATATTATTAATTTTGAACTGAGATTAAAATTAAATAAAGTTGCAATCAAAATGTTATCTCTTATATCCTAGTTATTCAGTCCATGTGTTCGGGCTCTTTTAAGCAAAATATTAATTGAGTGTCATTGCTTTTTAATTGCAAAACGGACATTGAAAAATGAAAATTGATAAATAACATATCACCTTGAGATGGCTTCGTTACGTAACTATTTTAACATATTTTTTTTGTAAATGATTGTTTTTCCGTTTTTCATAGGAATCCAGTAAAAAATCATTTTGGCTGAAGTACGAATATATTAAATTGTTTGTATCTACGTAAGCGACAAGGGCACAAGACGGCGTTTGTGAAAATGTAGTTTTTTACATCTCAAAGGATAGGAATTCATTAAGATGGGAATATTTGTTAAGTTATTTAATTGATATTTAATCTCTGATGTTCTTTTCATCTAATTAGATTTATCTTAAAGTAAAGTATGTAATACGGCCATTAATTCTAACAACGAAATAAAAAAATACAAGCATGTCTTTGCAGTCTTTAGTTTTTCATAAATAACTTACTTTGTTCTGTCTGACTGAATTGTGTTTTAATATTTGAAGCAATTTATAATTCACTCATACGTTATCACATCCGTTAACCGGTTTCGAGATGTACATCTAGGAGTATCTTGATCGTATCAGAATATGATAATTATATACGTTATCACATCCGTTAACCGGTTTCGAGTTGTACATCTAGAAGTATCTTGATCGTATCAGAATATGATAATTATATACGTTATCACATCTGTTTACCGGTTTCGAGTTGTACATCTAGGAGTATCTTGATCGTATCAGAATATGATAATTATATACGTTATCACATCCGTTAACCGGTTTCGAGTTGTACATCTAAAGTATCTTGATCGTATCAGAATATGATAATTATATACGTTATCACATCTGTTAACCGGTTTCGAGTTGTACATCTAGGAGTATCTTGATCGTATCAGAATATGATAATTATATAGGGTTAACGCATGTTTTTCCGTGTTATAACGTCTGCAGAGTCCCGAGGAACGGTTGGTGCCAGGCGAGGGCTCCAACAGTTCTGAGGGATTCTGCAGACTTTATAACACGAAATAAACATGCGTTGACGCTGTTATAGCATAAGATTTTAAAACAGATTCGTGATGTACAGTTAATACAAAACACAATTACATTAAATTCTTGTGCTTGGACGGTATTCATCAAATTCAGTGTGTAACTGAAACTAATAACGTTTAAATATTTTAATTTTATTTACTACTTTCAATTAAGCGAACTTGCAAATGGCTATTTTGAAGAAAAAACTCATTATCTTGTAATATGAATTTCACATTAAACGTTGATACCTCTGAATAGTTGCATCGAGGGTGATCATACAAATTTCGATATCTTAGTAGTTTACGGAATTAATGTCAGAACTAATGTTTTCAAAAATATCTGTATAAAGAGTCTTTATGGCAGAATCTACTTCAAGGTATTAGCATTAAAGATTTTGTCTAAATCTAGTGTTGAAAAAGGAAAAGACATTGTTTTAAATAGTAAGGCTTCATCATCACAGTTAGAATTACCTGTAAGACACATTATAGTCATATAATTAAAACATAATGAATGTTCTTACAATTAAATCATGCTTAACATTGTTAAGGTTGTTATCGTCGACTCTATATCTTTCGCTGTTTTTTGGGTAATCTCCCAAATCTAAACGACACTTTGGATAAATTAAGAACCGAAATCATTCAAAAAGTTCAGTCTGTATAAGAAATAATAACATAATAATAATTGACGACCTGACTTCCGAAAAGACCACCTAAATTTCAAATCAGGTGGTCCGGTTTACCACCTGCTAAAATATTAATGACAAAGCCTGGTCTTTTGTGAATAAGTTCTGGCACCTTGCATTGAAAAGTGCCATTATTTGTGAATACTGTCTTTTTCATCCTGTTTAAATTTTACTTTGTATGGGAACAAATGTGTTGGAATATTATTCATTCATGAAAAATATCTTTAATTATATATAATTCAGGATTTGTCTGTTTTGTTAAAGTCAATGACATTATCTCTTTAATGACTGTAAATTCACATTAAACAATTTGAAAAAAAATACTTTATTACTTGTTTGATCTGCTAATTGGGACCAAATTCGTTTTTTTCTTCTTTTTCTTACGTTTTAGGTTTTACTATTTAGACATTACAACATTGCTATGGTCCTGCAAAAACTACATGGAGTTTTTTTATGGAATGATAACAAATGAATCAAACTGTCTACATGTTTTAAAACATATATTTACAATTAACAATGTGTTTCAGTGTTATTAAAAACATGATTATGATATTGATTTCCACAATTTTAGTGTCAATTTTATTTATTACGGACGATTTTTTGTACTTATAGTGCTTAAACAATTACGTATGTACATTGAAACATAAAAGAATATTGCAATATTCTACGAAGGACTCATTGTTACTACAATGCTTTGAAATAAAAAATATAAATGTAGGTATGACTCACCTAATGCATAACCTCCACTTTGAAGAGTATTCAAATAGGCTAGAACTACTGCCAACTGCATTGAAACTAAGGAAGACATGTTCATACTTTCTTCCCTTCCTTTGAACATTATTAATGTGTCTTTTGGATCACTTTTGGAAATAATAAAAGTGTCTAATTTTAATTTTATAATCATTATTGGTACATTATTGTATTAATTGGCTGATTTATGCCAAATTGATTATTTAATATGGAACCTAACATTTTCAAAGTCCAGTAAAATAAAAACTAGACGGAAAAGTATTTGAAATTTGTCACGATTAACCAATATGCTAAAGAAAATTTGGCAATTTTGAAAATAGCCCGTCATTTTCGTAAAATTAAGGATATTTTCAATAAGGCCATCCGAGTAGAAAAATGGCCTAACAATTATTTGAATGGGTTTGGAGTAGGGTATATTAATTATATATATTTCAAATATTTTGAGTAGAAACAATAATTTGGCTTGTGCCATTTGTTAGTTGAATACTATTATTTGTTTATTTACGATGTTCAATTGGCAAACATTTTTTCATATTGATTATATAATAGATTATTAAGAGTTTCTGATTTTTGAAAAAGAGCACTTCTAATAGCCAAGTTTTAGTTAAGAGAAATCTCCATAACTCGTAAATTATACGGTAAGTTTGTTTAAAGTTTGCAAATAGGTGTCTTTTAAGGGATATAACTGACCAAACAAGTATAATAAGTTGTCAATTATATAGTTCCTTTAAGTGCCCACTAGGGGGCTCATAACTTAAATAGAACAAAATAAACAAAATAAACGAAAAGCCGACATTTTATATGCAGTTTTCCTAACTTGTATTTATAAAGAAATTTACGTCATTTAGCGCATCGAAGCAAACGTCCTTATTAAATAATTTTGATTAAAGAGATCACTTACTGGGTTATTGCAGAACAATTTTGAATTAAAACTAGTTTCTCAATAAATAATTTTAATTGTCACATGGTTTCAGGAAGATAATATTTCAAAGAATGTTTCCTGATGCATTTTAATTTTTACGATTCCTAGTGTATACTGACCACTTTTTGACTTCTACAACGTGTTACTTTTAAGTTAAGTAAGCAAATAAGCTAACTTAAACATTATTCTATTTCTACCAATCATCTTTCGGAAAAAATACAGGATAGTTAAAGTGTGCTTTAACAAATGTAGAAACATGCTGGATTTGCACATGAAGCCAGAAAAGTGCGAATATTTAAATATATGTTTGGTAATACTATATCTGTATGTATCCTTTACAACACCATATAGCAATTGTGTTTGTTATCAGAAAAATTTATAATACCATTGTCTGTCATAAATTATAGAAAAAACAAAGTTTTCAAACTTTATGATAAGCTAACTGCAAGACAAATAAGATTATATCAAACTTTATGCCATTTGCTTGATTAGAATATTATTTTCTGATTAAAATATTATTCTCAATAGTTGTTTTAGTTTTGCTCAAGTTATCTCTTTAATGATACAGAACTAACTGAACTGCATTTTGTAGTTAAGATAAAACACACAGAGGTTTTATATTATAAATGTAATGCTGAAATAGATATTTTCAATATTAAAATTTCGAATAGCATCATTTGTAAAGATATTAGCCAGTTGAATATTTCATGTAAATTAATGACAATAATTCGAGATTTATTTTCGATAAAAGTTCAAATAAGCAAATAAGTTGCGACCGAAAGATGCACTTTACAAGTTTAGTCTCAGGTGTAAGTCAGTTTTTTTTTTCAATAAAAATAAATACATTAATTTTAACGTTTAATTAAAATGTATATAAACATTTGCTGTAATATTAAACATATTCATGAATGTTTGGAAATTGTTTTAATTACATATTAAAACTTCGCTTAACTGTATGTTAATATATAGAGCGTTGGACTGGGAATCAGGCGAGCCGAGTTGGGTTCCGGACGGTGCAGGTCGATCATGAAATCTTTTCTACGGCCATTTACACTGTACCTCTGCTCTGGCATGATTCAGTACCTCGCGAAAGAGAAGGCAACTAGTACTGACAGCTTGACCAGGTGGTGGCTGAACTGTGTTCTGTTAAGTTCAATGTGGCGTACGGCCGTGATCCAAAGTGAAAACTACTTATACCACTATATGTAACATCCACAATTACATCAAACAGGAACATTGAGGTCCTAGATAATTGTTATATATCTACAAGATTTACTGTGTTACACGATAACATAGCACGTATTATTATTAAAATTCATTAGACATCTGTAGGGTCATTTCTAAAGGCGAATTCAAGCACCAGAAATGATATTTTGAAGAAAGGACAAACATTATACCATACATATAAAGCTCAAATGAAGATAAATATTTATATATAGATATTAATTTTCTTTAAAGTCTAAGTCACAATGTTCAATAAGGATATATTTTATATTAAGAATTGTTGTATAAGCACACTAATATACATATATCCAATTTATCTTCACTGTGGTAACAACCTTAATTACAACACACAGGATCTTTAAAATGTTATTATAATGGATTGAGATCATATAAGATCTTAAGAAACAGCTTTGAAAGTGAAATTATTTGTAATAAAGGTAGCAAAATACAAATTCAATTTAATAGTACATCTTGCTTAAAAAACTAAAGAAGCAAAGCATGGCTCTGTAATTACCAATTCGTAACTTTTTGAAAATAATAACAGGATACCAAAAATAAAAATCTTTTGAAATACATGTAGTAGCTTTGATACTTGAGATTTTACAAAGTTATTATATCATTGCACGTGCACTAAACTTTCATTCTTATGGCAAGAATTTGACATTTAATTTAAATAAATTCGTCATTGGGCTGTATTTTTTCTGTCCGTTGTGTTAATGTAGAAGTGATAATGAGCAAAAATTACATCTTAATGCAAATCAATAGTTCAAACAAAAGACAGTTCTAACACTCGAAATAGATTAATTGTAAAAAATCCAATTGAAATGTAATCAATCTATATTTATTATTTTCACATCTTGTCTTATGATACATATTGTAATAATGTTATATAAATAGTGCGTATAAAATGACAAAAATTGACCGCTGTTTTAAGTCATTTATCTATATAATTTGATTTGTTGTCTTATGACGTAAATGATTTGAATTTTAAATTCGTTAATTATCAATGATGATTTTTGTCATGCAATATATGTGTTCCATTTCGAAATAAGTCAATCCATTTTTTTAAAAACTCTCTAGATCATTTTGTATCATATAAACTGGAGGGTGTCCAATACTAATCAAATTTCGCTTTATTGTCAAATTAAATGTTACAAATTTATTTTATTTTGTTATTTAGCAGATTAATTTTTCCAATCAAATACCTCAGATGCTCTCAAATGAGAAATTAATACTTGAAGTATAAATTACAGATGTAAATGACGAATATATGTAAAATTTGGAGCTATATAAACCACTCTAATGAACATTTTGGCAAAATTAAAAAAATGATATCATTTTTTTCCATAAAAAAATTAAAATGTTATAAACATCGTTACTGTAAATTTAAGGTAAATCATTTGATGTTATGATATTTATTTCAATTCATGTTAGACAACTTTCCAGAAAATGACTTTGTTTACGATTTTATTTAATTGTACATGTATGTGTCTGATGATAGAGAAAGAAAAACATGAACAGAACAGAACAGAATTTTTATTAACGTATACAATACATGTATCTTGTTAATACAACATCAAATTAAATACATACAATGATAAGCACGTGATAAGCAAACATGTTTTCAGTGTTTCACAGAGAATGAACAAATTATCATAAGTGAAATAACTTCAAAGTTGGTGTTTAAAGAACCAGCGCGTTCTGACAATCGTATGTGGTAATTTCATATATTTAAATATAACATAAATATAACATATTGAAAAGCATAACTTCGATGTAAACATGTCAAGATAATACTCACTTAAGGAAAAAAAAAGTAAGAATCTTGATGCATATATTATACGATTTCAAATAATACTGTCTAGGCTAGAAAACTTTTTTATTTCAAACATTTATTAAATTCTTTGCATTAAATCATTTCTAATTTAATTGGCTGAGCTTATGTATTTACTCAGATTGATCAGAGCGCCTTTATTATTTGACTGTAGCAATTCTAGAAATTTAAACATACTAGTATGAACATAATAATAACGTTTGATATATTTAGTTCGCAATACTTTATAAGCTTTACATTTAAGTACAAAATGAAATTCATCTTCAATTTCGCTGTTTGTGTTTGCTGTTTGATGAAGTATAAACATTCTGAGGAAAAAACAGAACAGAACAGAACAGAACATTATTTTATTTCGACTTGTACATAGTACATAATCATAATCATACATAGTGTGATAATACATTGCAATACATTACAATACATTTTCAATACTAATTTCCAATGCATTAAAACAAACTTTAAAGACAATGTCACGTTACTTTAGTTATTATTCTAGAATGTTATTTCAAATTAACAAAAATTTATATTTTAGTGTTGAAGATAAACTGTTTTAAACATAATTAAATATACATGTTTACATAGCAGACATATCTTTAGAAAAAATATATATACAAATGTTGAATGGAATTTATATATTCTTTAATAAAGACATATATATTCATAAATCAAATTTATCTGACAGAATTAAAAATAGTATTTCTGTAATTTAATGAATCGTTTATATATTTTGCCACATTAAATAATATATTCTTTTGATTGCTACATAGTAGTTCAATAAACTTCATCATGGAAGGCCTTTTATAGTAGTATTTCTTAATATTTTTTTTCTTATTTCTAAGAAACATGGGCATATCAATATGAAATGGTATTCGTCCTCTTTATCAACATTGTTACAACAAAGACAATATCTTTCATTACGTGGCAATCTATTATGAGTTTGAATTCTCAGTAAATGAGCTGACATTCTCATTCTTGTAATAAAAAATCTAAAGTGTTTTGGTAAAGTATCTAAGTAATTTTCATATAATAGTGTTGTTTTACAACTTTTATAGAGGTCCAATACTAAACTGTTTTCAATCGCTGTATTCCATTCTTTTCTATAATTATGCAACAGTCTTTGTTTAAACAATCTTGGAAAAAATTACAATCAACTTTATTGATATAAACAAAATAATCGGAAAACCCATACGTATTAAGCATATTCGTAACATCAGTAACCAAATTATTACAATCTTTATGACAATCGTATAAACTTTGTTCCTAAACCTTCTGCAAGATAATATTATCTGTAACTAACAATCTACACCAAAATTTCATAATTCTAACATATTTATTTATGAAAAGAGGATATCTACCTAAATCTCCGTATACGCTTGCATTACATGTATTTTGTCTAACATTTAAAATTCTTTTACAAAATTTCAAGTGTATACGTTCTATGTCTTTGGACTTATTATAGCCCCAAATATCCGAAGAGTATGATAAAATTGATCCAACAAATGCATCAAAAAGCTGACACAATAATGTAGGCCTAAATCAAAATCTTTACAATTATACAATAACATATTTAAAGCTTTTAAAGACTTACCAGTCAAATGTTCCCTGTGCAACGAAAAATTACCATTGTAGCTGAAAACTGTGCCAAGATAATTAAAATGGTTTACAATTTCTATTTCTTGTCCGTTATAAAACCATTTTCATTGTTAAAAATAGTTCCCCTTTTCCTAAATTTCATTATCTTGGTTTTTTCAATATCAAATCTAATCCCCATTCTATACACTAAGTATACAATAAATCAAGGCTATTTTGTAAATTATCCGGACTTTTGCCTATAATAGCCATATCATCTGCAAAAAGTAACAAGATTAATATAATGTCGTCAATTAACAAACCAGAACTTATGTTGCTTTGTAAATGTAACTCTAAATCCTCTACAAAAATGGAGAAAAGTATCGGTGAAATTACATCCTCTTGTCTTAAGCCCACGGCATACTTAAAGATATAAGAATAACAATTACAACATCTTACACATGACTTAACTTTATTATACATATCTCTAATGATTTGCAAAAAAAATACCTTGAATGCCACACTTATACATTTTCAACCAAAGTGAGTTTCTACATATGCTATCAAAACAAGATTTTAAATATACAACCTTTTATTATTATAAAGATTGGGTTGAATTACAATTAGTAAATTGAATATGGCATCGATAGTTGATTTTCCTTTCCTGAAACCAAATTGACAGTCTGATACAATGCAATTGTTTGAACAAAAATTTTAAATTCTAGTATTTAATACAGTAGTAAAAAGTTTAGATATTAAACAACTTAGGAGAGTAATTCCTCTGAAATTTTTTACGTCACCTGTGTCATCCTTTTTGAACACAGGCACAATAACACCCTCTGTCCATTTATCTGGGAAAACTTGTCTCTTAAATAATATTGAATAAATCACATATATGTCCACATAAAATATCTATTATAGATGATATAAAATACTCATTTAATAAACAGTCTGATCCGGAAGCTTTATTTTGTTTTAAGGATTTTACAGCTTTACGGATCTCCTCACATGTAATGGGTATATCTAACTCATCAAACCTACAATCACTTGACTTAAAATCATGTTCTTTACAAAACGTTTTACACTCTAAACTTTTTTATTCAAAAATATTGTTAGATAAATTTTCAAACTATGTTTGAAATCTTCTACAGAAATGTCATCTGAAACAGATGTTTTATTTTTTTAAATGAGACCAAAATTGCTTTGGTTTACTAAATCGTAATTTTTCAATTTCAGAATATTTCCTCTTTATATCTGATTTCTTTTTACTACGGGTTAAATGTTTATATTCTTTTTTACATATACAAAAACAAATCTCTACTTTCTACATCTTTACAATAATTAAAATTATTCAAAGTATCTAAATAACGGGTTTTTAGCAATCTTCATTCATCATCAAACCAGTCTGCATTATTTGAAGTAAAACTATCAGTGAATGAAGCGTTATGTTTTTGTTTAAAATTCTTCTCAAAAAATTGGTCAGCCACGCCCCTTAGTAAGCAGGTAAAGTTATTTAAAACATTGTTCACACAACCTCGGTCACCACAATCAATACCAATCAAAAGTTGGTTAAATTCCGATAATTTTGCGATTAATCCTGTTCTGAATGAATTTTCCAGATTACTATCCCATACATATTTTACATAACTACTTTCTTTACGGACAAGTAAACAAACGTTTGTTTTCAACGATAGATTTACAGGAGCGTGATCACTAAATTCGTTGACAGACTGTATTTCAAAAGAAGTAATATTAGAAAAATTAACTGCATTTGTTTATACATAATCAATAACTGATGCTCCTGTTTGTGAAACGTATGCGTACATACCAATATTAAAATCATTATGCAATCTTCCGTTAACAATACGGAGAATTGTTGATCGACATAGATCAATTAATTTTACACCGTAGTTATTACATGTTTTATCTAAGGAGGCCCGGTCAATAAATTTATCGGGAACATATAACTCGTCATCAAATGACTTATTCATACAATCAAAGATTATAAAATCATATTTATTACCAACTCTACTATTGAAGTCTCCCTTTAAATACAATTCCTAAAGATTCAAAATGGTTAACATCATTTTCAATATATTCAAATAAATCCACATTAACAGTATCATATGCTTCGGAGTCCTCACCCAACAAATAAACACCACATAAGTAAATATCATTTTCAGTATGGAAAAAAATATTTGTCGAGTTTAACCCAAATTAATGTATCGAACCTATTCTCAACAATAGAAATACCTGATGATATTGTTTCTTTATAATATATTGCGACTCCGCCACTCGAAAAAATAAACAATTAAATTTCAAGTTATTAATATGATTCAAAAGATTATAATTATTATCATTTTTAAGTGTATAAATTGAAAATCTTGACCGTTTTATTTTTTCCTAGTAAATGTTTACTAAATTTAAAGGCAATCTTCTTCCGTATAAATTAAAAATGTTAACACTCTTATTCATAGTTTGATATGTTTGTGTATTGTTTAACATTCTATTAATCAATAATATCAAAACATATTTTTCAATAACAATAGCACTCTTAAATTGATACTAAACGTGCTGCCACAAAACGATTAATTCATTATTTTGTAGGTAAGTGTTCAACTGAATTGAAATGTGTGTAAAAGAATTAGTTATGTGTTTGAGCTGTTTTTCGTTAATTAATAATGCATATAATAACTTAATTTCTGTTCATGAAATAAATGGTATGAGATAACTGATAAAACGTGTGTAAAGTACATGTACTTTATTCTATTCATTATTAATCACAAAGTGTTTAATCATGATAATCTACAATTATTATTTACGTAAAATAACCGGTACCGTTTGCCTAGTGGTTAGGCGTCCGCCTTCGGATCGGGAAGTCGAAGTTTCGAGCCCCACGGGGAGCGTTAATTGAAGGATGAATGTTTCTCGTGGGACTCGTTCCGAAATGGCCGCTTCGTGAGCCGCGAGGTAGTTAAAATGAATGGTTACCGATTTCTATCCGCCTGGCGCCTTGCATAGTGGTAGGAATTGGGAGGTACATGGTATGCAACCAAAAGGTGTCTCATAAGACAAAATGGCTGGCCTTTTCAGTAGGGGTGACACTATAATAAACAAGACCTTTACCTTTACCTTTTACGTAAAAGTGTGAAAAGTCATGATGTAACTAGAACTCATTACGTTTTTAAATTTAAGTGTTATTTAATTTTTTAAACAGGAACTTGCAAAACGTAAATTTGAAGAAAGAAAGACTGAAAGCCGCATTGTCTTGTTACATTGACTATACGTTAAATGTTGATACCTCTTATTTCTTGTATTTAAGGTCATTATACGAATTCTCTTAAAAGTACTTGGAATGTATCTAACTTATTTGTATAAATAGTCTTAATGGCAGCATCTACTACAAGGAATTGGTTTAAAAGGTTTTGTCTTAAGATATTGTTAAAAAAGAGAAAACGAATTATTTCAAATGGTTATGTTTCATCATCCCAGTTAGAATAACTAGTTAGACACGTAACAGTCATATCATTATTAGATTGTGCTTGACATTGTTATTTGTAAATTCAAATAAGAATATTAAAATGATTTCATTGTTTTTATACAGATTTAATAAATAAAAGTTACGGAAAGTGTATCCATTTGGGTCAAATCTAGTTTAAAAACAGACAGAATATATGTCTATCATTTGTATAATAAAAACAAAGTTAAATTTAACTTTAATTACGGAAATGTGGCTCTGTCTGGTACGAAAAAAGAAAATGACATTTAAGTGACGTTGTACAATTTTATTTATTGACCGCTTATCCAATATTATCATGTTTAAGTTTTCATATTTCTCTAGCCGGTGCTAGGGGCTGTGTGAATCATACTGCACAATCATTTAATTATCTGATAAACTGACAGCATCCAAACTTTTATGTCATTCTCACCAGATCATTTCCTAAATGTTAACAAAATTTCTACTTGCATAGTATAACATCATTGCGATGGTGCTGCATCAACGCCCCTTCCTTGGTTCTGGAGATACTTTATATGGCGTCTTTATATAGGACAATAACAGGTAAATCGAACTGTCTTCGTTTTATAGAATATATTTTTGTCATGAAAATGTGTTTCAGATTTGTAAATAACACCATACTTTTTAATTTCAGCACTCCGAGTGTCATTATTTTTCCATCAGAGAAGCATTTCTTTCTCTTAAATCTAAATTAAATATAATAACATTGAAAAACGTAAAAGAATATCGCAATATTCTACGAAGGACATCTTTTACTACAATAATCAAATAAAGATATGGTAGAACCGTATTGTAGAAATTTTACTTTCATTTGACCAGCCTTATATTTATACAGATATTTACCCTTAGATAATATTGAATAAAGAGATCACTTTCTGGGTTGATACAGAACAATTTTAATTTTGAATTAGTTTCTTAATAGATATTTTATAACGTTGTTTCAGCCAAGATTTAATGAATGTTTCCCAAAACATTTTAATTTTACGATTGCAAGTGTATACTAACGACACTTTGACTACTTCAACGTATTACTCTTAAGTAAACAAATAAGCTAAATAAAACAGTTTTCTATATCTGCCAATCGTCGCTCGAAAAAAGGAAACGGGATGGTTATAATCCGCCATAACAAATGTAGAAACATGCTGTATTTGCACAATAAGCCAGAAAAGTACAAATGTATAAATATATGTTTGGATATACTATATCAATATGTATCCTTTACAGCACCATCTATTTTTATCAGAATAATTTATAATTCGATTGTCTGTTCTTAATTAGTGAAAAAAATAAGTTTTACTAGATTATCAATAAAATTCAAAATGTTATTAAAAGCTTACTGCAAGACAAATTAGATTATATCAACCTTTATGCCATTTGCTTAATTAGAAAACCATTATAATACCATTTCCTGTTTAAAACATTATTTTCAAGTGAAGAATGCACAAGGAAATTCAAATGATGTCAATGCCGTTTCCTGTATTTCTTCAATTTAAATCGACCTTACAAATTTGAGAAACTTGAATGTTTGAAGAAACATAACATCTAAATAAAAAATGACGTAATATGATATTATAACAAAATGAATAGAACTGCCTTCATGTTATGTGATTTATAATAAACCATGGTTCTGTCATCTGCAATGTCTTTCAGTTATATAAAAAAACATCAATGAACTTTATTTTAAGCCTTCGATAGTTTTCTATATGCTTCTATTATACCACTTACCTGAATGTAACTACATACAAACTCTCAGAATATATCGCTTAATAAAAATTTTTTTTTTATATAGACAGCTATCAGTGGCATATATAAAAGGAAGAAATTTAAGAGCAGGATAATAATACAGAACCGGGACTTGAACCACTGGTCTTTTGAAAAGTATGCTAATCGCTTCACCGAAGCTGTCGTTGCTAATTGGTCTAATACATTTAAGTTATTTTAATTTTTTTGTGGCGATGCCTTTTCTGATTCATTTTGTAATTATTTATTATAAAAACTAATATAATGTTTTAAGAAAAATATTAATCGATTTTACCCTATAATTGAATCTTCAAAACAATACATACTATTATCTCATTAGTGTCCTACTAAACATATTCATTTCGGTAAATGTGATTTTCAAGAATAGAAAAAACATGTATCAAGAAGTCATGTTTCCTCAGAAAACAAACTAACGCAAGACAAATTTTGTCTATTAGAAGCAAAAGATTTAAGAGAGCAGCACATGAGGAGATGTGTTTAAAAGCTAAAAGGAACGAAGTTAATCAACTACCCTAACAACTTCAAGAAACACCGTCATCAATCTTACTTGTCTGCACCTAAAGAGAAAACAATGTGTAAATTACATGCCTAGAGAAAATTTACAAGATATTTGACCGGTTGATTAACCTCCTTTGTATGAACATTTAGTAAAGAATTCTTAAAGAAAGTTCAGAGCGGCAAAATTGAACATGTTGCAGGTTCGGTTTTGTCAAGTGCAATCTACCGTCCCAGCCCCCTAGCAACGGCTTAAGCAACATTCAACATTTAAACATAAAATTGGTGAAATTTTGAATTTAGAAACATCGAGAAAAGCGACGTATGGTTCCCATGTAAAAGTGTGTGTTACGAGAAACCAATGGACAGAACTAAAAAGAATGAAATAGGATCAGAGGTTTTGAAGCCAGCATAACACATATTAGACGTGAAAAAACAAATTTGGAAAGCAGGCAACATATCCTAAGGGTGATTCAACGTTATTCAAAAGGAATATTGGAATCACATAAAGCTCACCTTTTTTGCAAAAAATATGATAAACAAGAGCAACAAGGAATGGCGGCGTTAAATGAACGCAACCCCCATATGACCAAGCAACAAGACCCAATGGCAAGGAGCCCAGGCGGACCCCAAACATAAAAAGGACAGGGCAAAGACACATTAATCATTAAATGATAAATAATTTGCAACTGATTAGAAATACAAAGAAAATAATTATAGGCCCAAAAAGTGGAAGGGGACAGGAGACCGGGGGAAAGGGGGGGGGGGGGTTAATCAAAGAAATAAAAACTAGAGGCAATGGGGAAGATACTTACCGTAGACGTGAAAACAACAAGGGACATTAGCAAAAGTGTCACCAAAACAGTATGAAACAACATAGACATACATCTGAGGAACACAGTGGGCGCCGCCTTGGAACGGTCAGCAGCATAATAATGACTGCTGGGTGTTTAAACAGGTTAATGGTGCACCAAACCTCGCTCTTAGCCCCACCATGTTCCTATAAACGAGACAGTGTCTATTTTCCGAACAAATAGTTCAATAAATTAAATATCATATACTTTGTCAAAGTCTGCAATAAACTGTGCTGTACTAGCTAAGGATGAAAATGCCTCAAATTTAGTGTGTTCAACCTTTCTACAAGTGGAAAAGCATGAAAGGAAAACTACGGAATTCCGTTCGGGCCATCGTGGTTTTGCGATGTCGTCCTAAGGGCGAAATCGCGAAAACACGATGCTTTATGCGAAAACACGATACAAGATCGCGAAAACACAATGCGAAAAATATAACGTTTTCGCGCTATTAATATCGTGGTTTCGCGTTTTCGCCCTCGATCTCCCATCGTGTTTTCATGTTTTTGTCTTTGCGATCAGAAGGACAAAAACGCAAAAACACGATATTAAAAGCGCGAAAACGCGATATTTTTCGCATCGTGTTTCTGCGATCTTGTATCGTGTACTCGCGTTATCGCCCTACTAACCATGAAGGCGAAAACACGATATTTTAATAAAATAAAATCGAACAAGCGGTTAAGGAGAAGAAGCACAGACAGGCAGAGCAAAAGTACAAAAACAATTTGCCTCCCACATATGTTTGGTAGAAGTCTTCTTGTCTAGGTGATGTTAAATACCAACGCAAAAAGCTCTAGGCCTTGCAATTTCAGAGAATATGTTTTAAAGATTTTCCTATGTAAGTCTATGCCCCTGTGTTGGGACAAATATGACTCTAGGGGTCATGATTTGAACAAACTTGGTAGAAGTGTACAAGGTAGTGTTTAATACCAAAGCATAAGGCTCTAGGCCATGTAGTTTCAGAGACAGATTTTTGAAGTTTTTCCAGTATCATTCCTATATACTGATAAGCCCCCAGGGCAGGAAAATTTTTAACCCGGGGGTCATCATTACTTTTGAATTAAACATTTAAAGGTTCTCTCGATGATTCTTCGAACAGAATCTCAAGGTTCTGGGCCTTGTCGTTTCAGGGAAGATTTTTATAACGTTTACGGACGGAGACGAGACGAGGACTACGAATGACGAATAGATTGGTATCACTTAAAACTCAACTGACCACGAAGTTAGAGGTAGCCTATTACTTTGTAAAATAAGCGTTTCCATTGGGTTAAAGGATTAGGATCTGCCTTTACATGTAATAAAAATAAACCGATACAGAAGACTCAATAATAAGTGATTTTGGACAAATTAACCACATCTGCCACCACCAACATGCATTATACCATACTTCACACGGATAGTAAGCTACACCATGCTGACCTTATGTGAACCTTATGGTAAATATTTATATAATGAATAGGTTATCTGCACATACATATAACTGCCAAATGTATCATTATAAGAATTATCTCATGTCACTTGTCAACTTTTGTTTTAAGGGAAGCTTGTATTTATTCTATTTCTTCTCAGTAGGGCGAAAACGCGAAAACACGATATGAGATCGCGATAACACGATGCCAAAAATATCACGCTTTCGCGCCATTGATATCGCGTTTTCTCGTTTTCACCCTACTGATTGCGAAGACGAAAACGCGAAAACACGATTGGAGATAATGGGCGTAAAAGCGAAAACACGAACAAACCACGCTAGTCCTACTGGAATACCGTAGAAAACAGATCAGATGTAAGTATTTTCTGATCCAGGTAAATATCTGGTTATTTTGCCAATAATTGAGTTAATTGAAACTTAAATACATGATAATTCAATCTTTATACAAACTATTTATGGAAAGTATTTGATTTTACTAGGGCTTGATTGTCCTTGTTTGTCAAGCAAGTGGATACAGTCATCGGAAGCGCAATGAGAAAGGACACGGTAAACAGCCCTACTTATTAAATGTGAAATCTGTAATTAATCAGGGTAATACACAATATTATTGCCCCTCACTTTTTTCGTAATGCTAATTTCCCATAGGCCTCTTGGAGTTATTTTACTGTTAATGCAAGTGTATTACGTGACTAAGAATTTTGTACTGTTACATAGGTAACAGTATTATTTAACAGTATATTATCTGGTCACGTGGTCTATTTTCTAAATAAAATGAAATAAAATGGCCGCCATTTTTTTCTCGATTTTTTCTGATTTTCGACGTTAAATTCCGATAGGATATCAATTTTGTCTCTGGGGTAGCTTTAACACCCATAAAATTTAGTTGTTCGCACCCTGGTGTGCTTTTCGTGTATAAAAGATATTTTTGTTGAATAGTCAAAAATTGAACATCCGTTTTCAATGGAAGTACTTGCAATTTAAATAATTATGTGTCAAACCGGAACATGCAGACGATTTAAGCATGCAACAAAGATTATTTAACAATTTAAATCAGTGAAACGTTACAGATATGGTGGACAGACATAGAATATCATCGTTATTTTGTCAAAAACCATGCTAAAAATATTCTGGAAGCAGAAGGATCAGATTTCACAGATCATAACATTGTAAATGGGTTAGTGTTTTGTTTTCAAAATAAAACCTAGCTTATTGTATGCTTATGATTTGTAGATATCATCACTTGCATAAAGAATAAAAGAAAAAGAAAACTTCTCATCTGGGCCTAAAGTACACTTAAAACTTAAAAGGTAAGGACAGTTTAATTATTTTTACACTTGGTTTACTTTTTATACAGTTCAAGATTTAGTTGACAATTTCAGATCATCGCAGTATTTTTGTTCGGGGTAATAAAATAAATAACACATGGGTTTGTGAGTAACAGTAAAAATATCATCCCGAGGAAAATACTGTTACCCGAGGCGTAGCCGAGTGTAACAGTATTTTCCTTGGGATGATAATTTTACTGTTACCCACAAACCCATTTGTTATTTATATACTACTTTTACTTAGAGCTGTTATCAGTATTTTCTTTAAATCCTTGTTTGAGACAGAAATGATAATACAGTATTAAATAATTCAAAAAGTTGGTTTTTTTTCCATCCGCCTACATTGCTCATACTTCTTTAAGTTAAACCATGAATAAAGTAATACAAAAACAAATAAAATTTGACAAGCTAGTCAAACAAAAATATCTTCATTTATTTTTATCTGAAAGCAAATGCATCTGCACATATATTATAAGGTTATTACAAGGCTTCGATGTGCTTCAACGGACTGACGTTTTAAAAGGTTTGTCTACAAAAACATTTTACTGTGAACGGTTGTCAATTTTAAAGAGTCGTAAATGTAATTCCCATGGTATACTGCGACAACTCTTTCGTTTTGTCTGTTGAAATAATTCTAAATAATTGCTTAAAATGCAATTGATACTGACAAGAAGAATATAAAAAGAATCATCGACTAATCGCAAAGAATGTTTTCAAATGTAATTGGAAGATATTTTTTCAAATATAAAAGTAACATTTTTGCCAATTCAAGCGCATTTAGCTTGTGATAAGGTGAAAGTCAAATCAAGTTCACATTTTCGAATAATTCCTTTCAATTTTCTTCACATGAATGATAAATAACGCAAGGAAATACTACATGTGTATAAATGTTTATCGGAATTGACCTGTCACATTAAATTTAATAAGAGTAGGGTAGTCCCTTTATATTTTAGGCAAATTTATATTTTATCCTAAACAATTTCCGTTATCAACTGTTGAAGGATCACTATTTTCACTGTCATTTTTTTTAAATATACATGTAATGTCATTCAGCACAAATTGACAATGGTAAAAATTAGCCTAATGTTACTTAAAAAAAAATATAAAATTTACAGATAATCATCGTACATTATTTACATATTGTCATGTTTCGCTTTTATCATAACAAGAAAGCCAATTCGTCACAAATTATGCCCTGCACAAATGAGCAGACTCAATATTGTGAACATTTACATTAAAATACACAATTCGTAACATCTTAATGGTCAACAATCATATTTTCAATTTCTTATCGGACCTCTACATGTGACTTTGACCTTGGCAAATGGAACTTGTTTTTTTGTACCCAGCATTATGCTAAATACTGTTTAACATTTATGCCAACTGATACAACAAATACTCTATAAGTTTAATTTAGAAAATCAAATAAATGTCACTACTGTTACTCTTACACTGAGATATGGTTCATTTGTGCAATACATAATGTTGAACGTTTATGTCAAGTACTTCTTAAGTCCCCCATGTGTGATGAAGATATGCCCTTGGCAAACTTGAATGCTGCCTGGACATTTCAAAACCTATGGTGACCTTGACTTTGCATATATTGACGTGGATTATGCTGCCATGTGTGTCTCAGGTGTTGACATCCAATGTTGGCTGAAAAGAAACAATTTTCTTGCCGCAATCGTATGGGCATGGTGAAAATAAATCGTTTTTTTTGTGTGAATATTTAGAAATTAGAATCATCTATATAGAGCAACGCAATGTACGAGACAAATAGTTCTCATTCGCAATATTTCTGAATATTATCTCTATAAGCATCCATATAATTTAGAAATTAAGAGTTCTTGACATGGGCTAAAATTTGAACATTTTTTGTAGAATTATAGAATTCTATTAAATGATGTTACGCACAAATTATATATTAAGCTCTATTCTTGCACTTTCAGAGAAGAAGATTTTTTAGTTTTTTTTTATAATGTACATGAATAATTAATATAACTAGTAATTAAGTACTAATATTAATTCATCATTCCCTTAAAAATCAAACAGTAGAATATACCAATGACTTAAATTACTCACCTTTGCATTAGGAATGCCGGATTTGATGTTTCTGCAGATCTTTCAACGAAAATATTATAAACTTGACGTCATCGGAAGTTCATGAAATAAAATATGGTGTATTTTAAGAGACACATTTTAATATCGATTTTTTTTTAACTTTGTGATCGATTTTTCAAGATTCTGCAAGATTTTTTGAGGACATTTTTCTCAAAATGTAGATAATCTTTATCATTTATTTCATCTTGAAAACATTTGTGAAGGAATTAGTTTTACGATATTTTAATTATGACTGGCCTATATTCAAGTTGTAATATTGGAATTACCAAACTAGAAAGTAAAAACCAAAAATACCACCAAAACAACAATAACGTCGTGCTGAACGATCCTCAAAGATCATAAATTCATAACATCTCTGATTGAGCGTACGGGACGACATTTTACGGCCTACCCCCGGCACAAACAACGCTGATGTGGTGATAAAATAGAGTAACTTGGAATCCATAACGAATGTCCAAAAGGACAAAATTGAAAATGTTGCAGGCTCGGTTAGATTGAGCCTGCTCATGGACGTTACTGACATATGCAAACGACCATACCGTCCTCAACCCCTAGACCCGACTTAAGCAGAATTCAACAATTAAATATGAAAATGATAAAATGTAATTTTGAATTAAGAAAGATCCGTAGAAATGTTCTAACAGCGGTTATCATGGAACCTTCAATGTGACACTTTCGTGCCATTCCATGAAAAACGACGTATGGTCCTCAAGTAAAAGAAAGCTTGTGCCCTTAACGAGAAAACAATGGGCGGAACTAAACAAAATGGAATTTTAAAAGGGGAGATCAGAAATAATGAAGCCTGTATATCACAGATAAGACATCAAAAGACAAACAGGAAAGGCAGGCAACATGTTATTATTATTATTATTGTTGTTGTTGTTTTGTTATTATAACTACAAAGTTATGATCGGGTAACAATAATAAAGTTAATCATTTTACAGTTACATTATGGACTAGGGAAGATGTTGTTTGCAATCATGATATAAATGTTTTTGCTCAAACATTATATGTTGTCAGACTTATCAATAATTTAATTCTAATATTAATAAAACAGCTATAAAAGCTTTCAATTCTCTCTACACGAAATGTTGCAAGCTAAGTTGCCAAAGTCCAAAGTCTATATAATAAATATTTATTAAGCATTATTTAGTCATTGATAGATGAAAAAATTGTTATGAAATTGAATATACATATTTCAATTGATATGAAAAGAGCTTTGTCTGGGATGATGGTGTCTCCTGCATATTTTGACTTCTTTTATTGTTTCAACATAAGAATGTTTTTATTGGGTGTGTTTTTGTCATGTAATTATGTTTTATGGTCTAGACCATGCTTCAAGTGGAAACACAATCTATCATTTAATAATTTCATGGCGTCTTTTCAGACATGAAACAATTAAATTAAGAGAAATAGCTTACAACCTAGTGCAACCAGTTTGCACGTTGGTACTTATCCAATAAATGGATGAAATGAGCAATTTTGTCTGTCTTAAGTCAAGACTAAAGGACATTATTATAGATTCAGACATTTCAGATGTGTTATTTTTTTCTTGTCTTGACTGATTATGTGTTGTGTGTTATATACAATAGTTTTTGTTGGTGTGTCATATCACTGTGAAATAGTGGCTATTTGATTTAAGATATTATTTGAAATTGTTAAGGTTATGTCATAAATGATTATGGCACGTTCTTAATTAATAATTTATGGAAAAAATGCACAGTGTTTATTTATCTTAAAACATTATTATACAGTCATTCTATATGGGAGTATTTCCAATAGATATATCCTTGCAATAAAGTGTAAGATACTCAATTAATAGATAACTTAGTCACTATGTATCATTTTTTAACTACATTTTTACTTTAGTTTTGATGCTGCACTTTCGATGACCGGTTAATTTTTAAATCATTGATTCAGATATTGCTTTATAAAACTTCTCAAATTAGGCGAAAGATAAAGTTTCAAGTATATGTATGTTGCTCAGCATTGAGGATTTTTAACAGTTATAACTGCTAAATTAGCATGACTGTTAGTTTAAACATATTTATTTCCCGAATATTTACATGATATACATAATACAATACAATCAGAATACAAATATATAATATATTCAAAGAAAAGGATGAGAATGAAAGACTAAGTCTTATAAAATTCTTCTCCTTTTAGTTTAACTTTATAATGAGTCGATTTTCTAATATTTTGTACAATTATCAAAAAGTGGAATGTAAATATTTGTGACGAAGTAAACGTTATATTTATAAATAATCATCGGGATAAGAATTAGAAATTATAATAACGAAAAAAGAAGAAAGGAAAACAAATAATAAAATAGGAAGAAAAAAGAAAGAAAGAGAAAAGAAAGATTGCTTCACTGTTTCACTTTAAGTTCAGAGAAATCGCTTTGATTCTGAGATAAAAGTATGAACATGTTTAAAGATATTGGCATTATCAGTATCTGAGATGTCCGGGTTGCCAAAAAGTAGGGTGTTGAGGGTAATATCGAAATTATATAGATTTCCCAATAATTTTTCTCTACATGAACGAAAGCGATTGCATTCAAAGAAGTAATGAAAGTTAGTTTCCATTTGACCACACTCACATAATGGCGATGGTGATATATTTTTAAGAAACAAATGATAATTTAGGGAGCTACATTTTGTGCGTAACCTGGTGTGAAGAATTTGAAGTTTTCTATCACCAAAATAAAAGTATTTTGGTGTAGTTTTTTTATCACGTAATAGATAATTTTTAAACATTGAAAGGGTTGGTAGATTCCTTATGTTAAGGGGCAAGTTGTTCCATTCACGAATTGAAGAAGGGAAAAAAGAACTAAAGTATAAAGATGTCCTTGCTGAAATACCAATAGTGTCGTTTGAATTTCTAAGGTTATAACGAGTGTTTGTTTGATACGGTATTGGTTCTGACAAGTATTCTGGTGGAATGCCATGTTTGATTTTATAGAATAATGTTAATCTATGTTTATAACGTCTTTGTTCTAATGTTTCCCAATTTACTTCATTATTTAAGTTTTCAATTGAAACTAATCTTGTTGCACCAGACACTATTCTAGCACATTCATTTTGTATTTTATCTAAGAGGTCAAGTTCATACTGAAATGCGTTTCCCCTTACCACATCCGCATATTCAAGGATTGGTCGGATAAACGATATATAAATAATTTCAAGAGATTTACGATCTAGCATGAATTTCAGTTTTCTCATTATGTTCAACCGTTTCCATGCTTTTTCATTAATATATTCTATATGTGAATGCCACAGGCAATTGTGAGACAAAAATAATCCTAAGTGTTTATGATCTTTTACTTCAGGTATAGTTTGATTAAGCATTTGAAGTGGTTGGTGATATGAATTTCTTTTTCTAGAGACAATAAGGGATTCTGATTTAGACGGATTGAAAGTGACAAGCCATTTTTCTGCCCATGCAGCTATTATTTCAATATCTGATTGTAATTGTTGTGCTGCAGTTTGTGGGTTTTCAATAACAAGATAGAGACTTGTATCATCAGCAAAAAGATTAACATTGGATTGAAGATCTTGGACTATGTCATTTATGTAGATGAGAAAAAGTAAAGGACCAAGGATCGAACCTTGTGGAACACCAACTGAGAGAACACCCCAAGAAGATTTGGCATTTCTTAGAACAACACACTGACGTCTGCAGCTTAAATAATCCTGAAACCATTTAAATATGTTTCCAGATACACCATAATATTTTAATTTACAGAGAATGCCTTTGTGCCAGACTTTATCGAATGCCTTGCTTATGTCGAAGAATATAACTCGAGCTTCGAGACCGTCATCAAGTGCTTTGCAAAGTATGTCATAAATATAAACAAGTTGATTTACAGTTGAATCCCCGGGTATAAACCCAGATTGCACAGGCGTAAGAATTCTTTTTCGCGTTCAAATGATTAAATAAATGCTTAAAGATCAGTCGTTCAAAAACTTTTTCCATAGTGTTGAGCAGTGAAATTGGTCTATAATTAGAAGGGAGAGATGCATCACCTATTTTAAAGATAGCAGTAACATGGGCTTCCTTCCAAGAGGCTGGTACTTTACAGCAAGATAGAGACTGATTAAACAGATTAGTTAAAGGAATAGAGAGTTCTTTTGCGGCTTCACGCAAAATTTTATTACTAATACCATCTGGTCCAGATGCTTTGTCGACTTTAAGAGATTTAAGAATATCTTCAGTTTCAGATGCAGTTAGTAAAAGATCGTTAATAACAGTGGACGTTGTTTGTGGACCTAGGTCAGGAACATTTGAGTCAGAATTATCAATATGGGTTTGATTTAAGAAATACTCGTTCAATAGGTTTGCCTTTTGGTCTTCAGAGAATACAATTTCCTGGGTGTTTTGATTTTGTAATGGGGGAATTGACGTTGTCTGTGTAGGTGAGATAAAAGATTTTGATATTTTCCACCAGTCTTTTGAAGATAACGATTCCTGTTTTAGTTTGTCCGATAATTTAGAGTAATAAATAGCTTTCGCCTCTTTAATCTGGGATACTATTTGATTTCTTAATTGTTTAAATTTCACCCAGTGCATATTGGATTGAGTTAATTTGGCTTTTCTGTACAATCGTTTACGTCTACGAATATTTGACCTGATAGTATTTGTTATCCATGGGGCATCTAGAGGTCTTACATATATATCCTTATTTGGTATATTATATTTAGAGATTATTAAAATTTGATTTGAAACGTTGTCTGCGTATTTACTGATATTGAAATCGAAACATTCTTCCCATTGGAAACTGTTAAAATCATTTCGAAGCTTGACGTAATCACCACGATTGTATTCCCATATAGTGCGTTGAAAGCATTGTTGTTTTGGTTTACGGAATTTAAAAAGACAAAAAACTGGAACATGGTAACGCTGTTCTTGGTCAAGGATGTGTTCGCCTACTCCAGATTTGATAATAGTATTTTTATTTTATTTTACGTTGAGGGTATTATGTATCAAACATAACAAAAACCATGTAGGAATCATATATGAATGTTATTTACAGTGTGACATACATTCCCAATATTACATTTATTTGTATAGCAGATAATTAAATGTTCTAGCACAATATATTATTTTTCAGCGTATAATTATTGATACTAATTTATTGAAAACCCCATCATCGCTTTTTTCAAGCTATATTTTATATTCTAAAAAGTACAAATGGTACATTTTTATTGCTTTTGACAAACATTTCAAATAATGGAACATTAACCAATTGAAGATCAAGCCAATTTCATATCAAATAAATATAGTTAATAAAAAAACATTAATAGCATTTAAAAATCAAATAGATACGTATACCCCTATTAAATATACATTATAGATGTAGCGTGAGCCTGTCCAATACACCAAAGTTTTGGTTGTAATATATTGCATATTTAATGTAACAAAAGTTATCGTTCACTCAAAACGTTATCTGTCATATCACTGAAGAATTCAATTAGTTCAGTCGTTAACTTTACCCGCACATATTATCATATCTGAATAAGATGATAAATTATGACTTTATCAGTAGAAACAAAAGAAAAAATATTCCTGTATAAAGCAATGAATTGGACAACATCTAAACCTTGAATGAACACATGTGTAAGGTTTCAGAACAAAACAAATAAATTGAATAAATGAAAAAAGTGTCTTGACATAGCAGGTATGGTCAAGCCAAAATACATTTAATCGGTGTTAACACGATGGACAGTATTTATATAAAAAATAGAAAAGGTGGATTTCTCACAAAAACAATTATTATTATAAAAACTTTTAATCTAATAAACGAATTCATTTTCTTCCTTGAAAGTCGCATTTAGTCTACTAGAATCTTCTACTATCATGCTATGGATATGTGTTATTGATATTTATTACCTTTTTATTTGTCCTTGTCATAGAGGTAAAATAACAGCATTTGACATTAGTGTATAACAATACAAATAACTTCCTAATCATTTTGTTTTTGTTTTTATCCAAAAATAAAATTTCACAGTAATGTAAAAACCAGATTCTAAGATTGATTTTATTTTACATTAACATAATATTTTTTCAATATATTTTCTGTAATAGTTAATACATTGGTGACAATTAATTGAGACATACAGAGCGTTTAATTAGCTCGATTATTTGATAAGAATATGTAGAGCTAGTGTAGTAACCAAGCGTCTGCGTTGGTGTCGGCTTCGGCGTAACCACTTATGTAAAAGTTTTTTAATGCTTTATATTTTTAAAATCAATTGACATATAGTTGTGTACCATTGCACACTTGTTCACCATCATGACCCTAACCTGTAGACAGGAGGAGGTAGATCTATGAAGCATTTGGCAGACAAATGCCCTTTTTTAAACTTAAAATTTAAATTTAAGTTTGCATACCACCTCGGATATTTTTATGTTCTGTTGACATATGACTTTGAAACAAGTTGAAATTTTCTACTCTTTTTTGAGAACATAATAGGACTCTCTCCAATGCCTATAACTGTAACATATATTTTGCCCTTTTGTTAACTTCGAAAATATTACATTATCTTTATCAAGCACTGAGAATAGTCAAGCGTTTCTGTCTTAACGACAGCTCTTGTTTATTTAAGAGCTCAGAAGCTATGCTTGCCACATTTACAAAGCATTACAATGACAGTAAATACTCATTATTTATAACAATTATGGGCGAACATTTTTGTTTAAATTAAGATTTTGTTAGTTTATCTTTTTATAATGAAACCTACATACTGAGGACCACCGTCGTCACCAACGGGTCCTGATTCAACTCAACTGCATTCACCACGAATGATTTTTTAAACTTATCGAGTACGCCCTTGCTACAGAGGGTGTTTGGGACATGTTTTAACAAACTGTCATATTATGTTTCAAACTAATTTTTTATGAAGTACAAGCACAATCAATATTAGACATAATGCTCATAAAAAAACGCAAATGATTTTTTGTACGAAAGATGAAGATGAAACCGATAATTCAGGAAGTTAAAATGTAACAACCGGTCTTTCGTACTTGTTGACATTGAAATGTTATGTTGTTTATGTATAACTAATAACCAAGCAAAAATAAAATTAATGAGTTTTCCTGTCCTCGTTTAACATTATCACTAGGGACTTACGTCAAGAGTTTCCATTATCGCATGTGTAAATTTTAATTTTAAAAATCGTAAACATGACATGTTCGTTTAATGCTACACTACATTAAATGTATTTTATTTTAACTGGGTCGTTGCTTAAAATCATAAAAAATTCACAACGTGTTGTCATTATAATTTTAAAAAAAGATCAAATTCTTTGTTCTGTTTGCTTATGAATCAATAATTGTACAGTTTTTCTGAGTGTAACCTACATACAATTTGGCTTTTACAAATCGCAATTAGATCTATTTTTGTTATTTATGAAATAAAAAACACATAAAAAAACAACAAATAAAATATATTCACACGTTCCATTAGAGTTCATTAACAATTCCTATCATTTTAACCACATCATGTATTATAACGTTACATTCGTTTTTGCGGTCGGCCTCATTTACTCGTTTGAACGGTTAATTATTAATCAAGCTAATTTAGCATTAACTTATCAATTTTTATTATTATTTAAAGTAAGCAGGAATACGAGCATGTTTGTTATTTTTAAAATTGCTTTCAATCGTGACTAGTTTAAAATCGAAGTACATGTACTCATATTTGCCATATGTTAACGATTCCATACGAAATTTTAGTTACCAAATATAGTACTTGTTAATCAGGTTAAATCAAAATACTTTTTTCTAACTTCATGAATAATTACGTAAATGTACGGCTTTAAAACAGCCCTTAATAGGGAAAATGTGAAAGTGCCCGGGATGGCTCAGTCGGTTTGGCCAGGGGTCGGTACTCCCGAGGGTCTGGGGTTTTGTGCCCCGGTTAGGTGCACTTTTTCCTCACCCTGTTGTGACAGACATAAATATAATGATTTAATTAACGCATCAGCTCGTTGTTTTGAATGTAATCTAAATGTCACAAAATGCTGTGTTACTATGTTCCTTCCAAACTGAGTGTCATACTGATTGATATCATCTATGTTATGCAATGAAGAAATATATATACAAGCATAGATAATACTTTATTTATCGATTATTTGATATTTGTCACTAGATTTACTTTTATCCTCTAAAATACTTGTAGGTGCAGTTTAAAATTAGGTACCTACAAGCTATTAATTGCACGTATGTGAATATTTTCTAGAAACAAATTTTATGACTTCTAATATACAAAGTAAGTCTCGTGGTCTATTATAAAACACGTGCGTAAATACACCAGGCTACGAATCTAAGTTGAAAATAGGATGTTTTAGTCAAAAATACTGTCCTCTTAGAATACCCTCATCTTTAATCATTTCAGATAATTCATTTAAAAAAGAAAAAGTTCAATTAACCAGTTTGCATAGCCAAAATTTCGGTCAAGACATTTTTTATTATCAAAAATTATCAAAAATCAAAGCCTAATCCGAAGACGATTGCTATTACAACTGTCTTGACTTTGCACCAAACATAATCAAACAGATTTTCATAGAATAAACAAACAGGTAATAAGTTTGGTTACTTAAGCGTGGAAAAATATCTAAAATAAACAGAAATGTATAACCGACATTGTCCCGGAACGTATACACTGTGTTTAATGTTCTATAACAAGCCATGCAAATATCAGTAAAAACAATGATTGGTCATTTTTTACTGAATAATTGAAATCACGTAAAGCTGTTTCTTGTTACAGCAGACAGGAAAATATAATTTCACAGACAAATAATATACTCGCTATAGCAATAGAAAATCATTGACTTATGTCTTCCAAAAACATCGTGCAAAATATTCATATTCAGACAGAATGTTTAATCTCTAGTGTTATATTGAATCAAAGAGATTTCAAACGGGTCCATTGACTTGCTTTTCCAAACAGGTTAAGCAGAGATTTTCAATTAAAATCATGAATTTCATGTGGGAAAAAATACTCATTTATATAACATTATTTAATGTTAATGACGTCCACAGTGAGTATCAAAACTGGACGCTATGGTAATTTATTATCACGTTGCTGAAGTATGCATATAGTTTAAAGCTATTATGTGTTAACTGAATACAGAACATTCAATATATGATTAAAGTCTTGATAGAAATAAATCATTTTTATATCACAATATTTTTAAAATATTTTACTAATCTTGCACAAAGTTCTGAAAAAGACAAATACATAGATTCATGCACAATCAAGATGGAAAACTACATTAACAATGTGCATATGCTCGAAAATCAGTTTGTGATATAAATGATTAACCTTATAAAGTTTGGGCTTCGTAAGAATATTTGCATATATTGATTAAGCTTTGACGAAGAACATATTAATTACTTTATCATTATCGTTGCTTTTGCGCGATAAGGTCATCAAATAAACGTTAATTGCCATAATCACAACATAGATATAAATTATTTTAAATATTCGCGATAGTCGTGGATCGTTTAATAAATGATTATAAATAAATAATTTAACTTTAACTT